>NC_137907.1:16399086-16663086 GCF_963455335.1 Martes martes
TGTGTAGAAAATCTTTACCTTGATGACATCCCAATTGTTCATTTCTTCTTTTCTTTCCCTTGCCTCAGGAGACACATCTATAAAAATGTTTCAATCTATTTTTATTTTATTTGTCTTATTGTATTATCTTACTTATTTTTAATTTAAATTCAGTTTAATTTATAGTGTATTATTAGTTTCAGAGGTTTTATAGTTTCAGAGTATTTTTACTCGATTATTAGTTTCAGATTATTATTATTTTCAATTTCACTTCTTTTTACTAATTTACTGACTAAATTTTACTAACTTTACTACTTAACTACATACTTACTAACTTAAATACTTACTACTAACTTACTACTTATCTAAACCACAACTTTACGAACAAAATTATTAGTTTCAGAGTATTTAGTGATTCATCAGTTGCATATAACACCCAGGGCTCATTACATCAAATGTTCTCCTTAATGCCCATCAGCTACTTATCCCCCTACCCACCACCTTTCCAGCAACCCTCCATTTTTTCTTATACTTGACTCTCTTATCATTCATCTCCCTCTCTGTTTTCATCTTATTTTTAGTTTTCCTTCCCTTCCCTATGTTCATCTGTTTTGTTTCTTAAACGAAATATATGTAAATTATATATATATGTGTGTGTATGTATATGTATGTATGCTTATGTATGTATATGTATGCATATTTGTATACACACACATATATATCTATCTCAAATTCTCAATACATATAATTATATATATATATATCAAATTCTCTCTCTCTCTCTGTGTGTGTATATATATATACACACATAAATACATACATATACCTCAAATTCTCTTTACCCATTCTTTTTTCAAAGGATATCGAGGTTCTGCCTATAGCTTGGCTATTATTGGGGACGTTACTGCTATGAACACTGGCGTGCATATGCCCATTCAAATCACTATGTTTGTACCTCTTGGGTAAATACAGAATTGAAACTGATGGGTCATATGGTAGCTGTATTTTTCATTTTTTCAGGAACCTCCATACTGTTTTCCAGAGTGGCTGCACAGTTTGCATTCCCACCAGCAGTGTAAGATGGCTCCCCTCTCTCTGCATCCTGGCCAACATGTATTGTTTCCTTACTTGCTAATTTTAGCCATTCCACCTGTAGGATGGAATCTCATTGTGGTTTTGATTTGTATTCCCCTGATGCTCAGTGACATTGAGCATTTCTTTCATGTATCTGTTAGCCATTTCTATGTCCTCTCTGAGAAATATTTGTTCATGTCTTCTGACCGTTTCTTGACTGGATTTTTTGGTTTCTTAGGTGTTGAGTTTCACAAGTTCTTTATAGATTTTGGATGCTACCCCTTTATCTGTAGAACATTTGCAACTATCTTTTCCCATTCCGTAGGTAGTCTTTTAGTTTTGTTGACTGCTTCCTTTGTTCCAATACTTAATTTTTGCTTTTGTTTCACTTGTTTCTGGAGATGTGTTAGCAAGAATTTGTTATGGTCTAGGTCAAAGGGTTGCTGCCTATATTATTCCCTAGGATTTTCATGGATTCCATATTGACATTTAGGTTCTCTCACCAATTTGGGGTTAATTTTTGTGTATGGTGTAGGAAAGTGGTCCAGTGTCATCCTTCATGTTGTTGTCCAGTTTTCCTATCAGCATTTCTTGAAGGGATTGTCTTTTTTTTTTCTGTCTGATTGTCTTTCCTGCTTTGCCAAAGGCGGGTTGACCATAGAGTTGAAGGTCCATTTTGGGGCTCTCAATTCTGTTCCATTGATCAATGTGCCCGTTTATGGCAGTACCATACAGTCATGCTGATGACAGCTTTGGGATATAGCTCGAGGTTTGGGATTATGATGTCTCAAGGTTTTGTTTCCTTTTCAACATCACTTGGATGATTCAGAAACTTTTCTGGTCCAATACAAATTTTAAGGTTGTTTGTTCCAGCTCTGTTAAAAAAAAATGTTGATCTTATTTAGATAGGGATTGCATTGACTGTGAGATTGGTTTGGGTAGTGTAGATTTTATAACAATATTTGTTCTTGGAATGTTTTTGCATTTCTTTGGAATGTTTTTCCATTTCTTTGTATCTTCTTCAGTTTCTTTCATAAGTGTTCTATAGTTTTCAGAGTAAAGATTCTTTGCCTCTTTGGTTGCATTTATTCCTTGGTATATTATTATTTTTGGTGCCATCGCAAAGGAATTATTTGATTTCTCTTTCCTCTGCCCAATTTTTATTGTGTAGAAATGTAACTGACTTTTGCACATTGATTTTGTATCTTGTGACATTGCTGTTTCCTGTTTCCTGTTATGCTGTGTCCTGTTTCCTATGTCATTTTTTTTGTTGTAGTCTTTTCGGTTTTCTACATAGGCTTTCATGTCATTGGCAAAGAGTGAGAGTTTCATTTCGTCCCTTCCAATTTTGATGACTTTTACTTCTTTTTGTTGTCTTATTTCTGAGACTAGGCCTTCCACTCCTGAACTGAACAACAGTGGTGATAGTGGACATCCTTATCATGTTTCTGACCTTAGTTGAAAAGCTTTCAGGTTTTCGCTGTTGAGGATGATACTCACTGTGCAGTTTTTGTGTATGGGTTTCATGATACTGAGGTCTGCTCTCTTTACCTTCCCTGGAAGAGAATTTTTATTAAGAAAGGGTGCTACAGTTTGTCAAATGTTATTTCTGTGTCTATTGAGAGTATCCCATGGTTCTTGTCCTTTCTTTTTATTAATGTGGTGTATCACACTGATTGACTTGCAGATGTTGAACCATAGTTCAGCCAAAGAATAAACCCACTTGGTCCTGGGGAGTAATCCTTTTAATGGACTTTTGGATCATATGGGCTAGTATCGTGTTGAGAGTTTCTGAGTCCATATTGGCTTGATCTGGACTTGGGATCAGGGATGCCGGCCTCATAGAATGAGTATGGAAGTTTTACTTCCATTTCTATTTTTTTTTGAAGAGTTTTAGAAGAATACGTATTAATTCTTCTTATTCTTTAATGTAATTTTAATGTAATTAATTTAATTTTATTTTACTTTTTCAGTGTCCCCAGATTCATTATTTATGCAACACATCCAGTGCTCCATGCAATACGTGCCCTCCACAATACCCACCACCAGGCTCACCTAACACCCACTCCCCTCCCCTCCAAAACCCTCAGCTTGTTTCTCAGAGTCCACAGTCTCTCATGCTTCCTCTCCCTCTCTGATTTCCTTCAACTCTCTTCTCCTCTCCATCTCCCCGTGTCCTCCGTGTTATTTCTTATGCACCACAAATAAGTGAAACCATATGATAATTGACTCTCTGTGCTTGACTTACTTCACTCAGCATAATCTCCTCCAATCCTTTCCACTTGGATACAAAAGTTGGGTATTCATTCTTTCTGATGGAGGCATAATACTCCATTGTATATATGGACCATATCTTCCATATCCATTCATCTGTTGAAGGACATCTTGCCTGTTTCCAGTTTGGCGATTGTGGCCATTGCTGCTATGAATGTTGGGCTACAGATGGCCCTTCTTTTCACTGCATCAATATCATTGGGGTAACTACCCAGTAGACAATTGCAGGGTCACAAGGTAGTTCTATTTTTAATTTTTTTGAGGAATCTCCACACTGTTTCCAAAGTGGCTGCACCAACATGCATCCCACCAACAGTGTAAGAGGGTAGCCCTCTCTCCACATCCTCTCCAACACTTGTTTACTATCTTGTCAATTTTGGCCATTTTAAGGTAGTATCTCAATGTGGTTTTGATTTGAATTTCCCCGATGGCTAACGATGATGAATATCTTTTCATGTGTCTGTTAGCCTTAGTATGTCTTCTTTGGAGAAGTGTATGCTCATTTTTTGCTCATTTCTGCCCATTTTTTGACGTGATTATCTGTTTTATGAGTGTCAAGTTTGAGGTATTATTTATAGATATTGGACATCAGCCTTTCGTCTGTACTATCATTTGTGAATATCTTTTCCCATTCCGTGGGTTGCCTCTTTGTTTTGTTTACTATTTCCTTTGGTGTGCAGAAGCTTTGGATCTTGATGTCCCAAAAGCTCATTTTTGCTTTTGTTTCCTTTGCCTTTGAAGACATGCCTTGAAAGAAGTTGTTGTGGCCAACATCAAAGAGGTTACTGCCTATGTTCTCCTCTAGGATTCTGATGGATTCCTGCATCACGTTGAGGTCTTTTATCCATTATGAGTTTATCTTTGTCTATAGTGTAAGAGAATGGTCGAGTTTCATTCTTCTATACACAGCTGTCCAACTTTCCAGCACCATTTATTGAAGAGACTGTCTTTTTCCACTGTATATTTTTTCCTGCTGTGTTGAGGATTATTTGACCATAGAATGCGGGTCCACATCTGGACTCTGTACTCTATTCCACTGTTCTATGTGTCTGTTTTTATGCTAGTACCATGTTGTCTTGGTGATCACAGCTTTGTAGTAAAGCTTGAAATCAGACAACGTGATGCCCCAGTTTCGTTTTTCTTTTTCAACATTTCCTTAGCAATCCAGGTTCTCTTCTGATTCCATACACATTTTAGAATTGTTTGTTTCAGCTGTTTGAAAATTGCCGGTGGAATTCTGGTTGCAGTGGCATTGAAAGTATAGTTTGCTCAAGGCAATATACATATTTTAAGAATGTTTATTCTTCCCACCCATGAGCATGGAATGTTTTCCCTCTTCTTGTGTCTTCTTCAATTTCTTTCTTGAGTGTTCTGTAATTCCTCAAGTATAATCCTTTATCTCTGGTTAGGTTTGTTCCCAGTATGCTATGGTTCTTGCTGCTATAGTAAATGGAATTGATATTCTAATTTCCCTTTCTAAGCCTTCATTGTTAGTGTATAAGGAAGGAACTGATTTCTGTGCATTGATTTTGTGTCCTGACACATTACTGAAATACTATGTGAGGTCTATTAGTTTGGGATTGGAGCGTTTTGGGTTTTCTGTATAAAATATAATGTCGTTGTGAGGAGAGAGAGAGTTTGACTTCTCCTTTGCCAATTCGCATACATTTTATTTCTTTTTGTTGTCTGATTTGTTATTGCTAGTACTTCCAATACTATGCTGAATAATAGTGGTTTGAGTGTGCATCTTTGTCGTGTTCCTGATCTCAAAGGGAAGGTTGTCAGCTTCTCCCCATTGAGAATGATACTCACTGTGGGGTTTTCATAGTCAGATTTTATGAAGCTGTGGAATGTTCCCTCATTCCCTATGCTTTGAGGAGTTTTAGTTAGGAACAGATGCTATATTTTGTCAAATGCTTTTTCTGTATCTATTTAGAGGACCACGTATATCATCTTTCTCCTCGTATTGATTTGTCCTATCACATTGATTGATTTGTGAATGTTGAACATCCTTTGCATCCCAGGGATAAATCCCAACTGGTCCTAGTGGATAATCTCTTTTAATGTACTGTTAGCCAGGATCTTGTTGAGAATCCTGGTCTCTTTTCCATCTTGGTTATTGGTCTGAACTTCTCCTTTTTTAGGGTCTTTGCCTGGTTTAGGGATCGGGATAATGCTGGCTCCATAGAAAGAGTCTGAGCATTTCCTTCTCTTTCTATTATTGGAAACACCTTTAGTAGTATTTTTTCTTCTTTGAATGCTTGGTAGAGTTCCCCAGGGAATCCGTCAGGAGCTAGGCTCTTGGTTTTTTTTTTGGGGGGGAGGGTTTGATCACTGCTTCAATCTCTTTACTAGGTTTTGGTCTATTCAGGGTTGTCTGTTTCTTCCTGTGTCAATCTTGGAAGTTTATAGATTTCCAGGAATGCATCCATTTCTTTTAGGTTGTTTAACTTATTGGCATATAACTGTTGATAACAATTTCTGATGATAATTTCTACTTCCTTGGTGTTAGTCATGATAATTGCCTCCCATGCATAATTTTATGAATTACGGTCCTCTCTCTTTTCTTTTGGATGAGCCTGCCCAGTGGTTTTATATCTTGATTCTTTTGAAGAAACAACATCTAGTTTTGTTGATGTGTTCTACTGAATCTCTAGTTTCTAAATCATTGATCTCTGTTCTAATATTGATTATTTCCCTTCTTGGGCATGTGGTTGGCTTAATTTGCTGTTGATTTTCCAGTTCTTTAAGGTGTAAAGAGAGATGGTGTATTCTGGATTTTTCAATGTTTTTGAGGAAGGCTTGGATGGCTATGTGTTTCACCCTTAGCACCGCCTTTGCCACATCCCCTAGGTTTTGGACTGAAGTGTCTTCATTCTCATTGGTTTCCATGATTTTTTTAAAGTAATTCATTGATTTCTTGATTGGCCCAAACATTCTTGAGCAGCATTATCGTTAGCTTCCAGGTGTATGAATTCCTTCCAAAGTTTGCCTTGTGGTTGAGCTCCAGTTTCAAAGCATTGTGATCTGAGAATATTCAGGGAATAATCTCAATCTTTTGGTACCAGGTGAGACCTGATTTGTGTCTCAGTATGTGGTCTATTCTGGAGAGTTCCATGTGTGCTCAAGAAGAATGGGTATTCTGGTTTTTTTAGGGTGGAATGTTCTGTATATATCTATGAGGTCATCTGGTCCAATGTGTCACTCAAACTTCTTGTTTCATTATTGCTTTTCTGCATGAGTGATCTGTCTATTGCTGAGAATGGCATGTTAAGATCCCCTTTTATTGACGTTTTTGTATCCATATGACTTTTTATCTTGTTTAACAGCTGGCTTTTGTAGATGAGTGCTCCTATATTAGAGGCATAGATATTTACAATTGTTAGATCTTCTTGGTGGGTAGACCCTTTCAGAATTATGTAATGTCCTTTATTTCTGACTTTAGCCCTTAGCTTACAATCTAATTTATCAGATGTGAGAATCTCTACCCCAGCTTCTTTTGAGTCCCGTTGGTATTAAAGATGCTTCTCCATCCCTTAACTTTCAGTCTGGATGTATCTTTAGGTTTCAAATGTGTCTCATTTAGACAGCATGTGGACGGATCCTGTCATTTAATCCTATCTGCAACCCATTGCCATTTCACGGGAGCATTTATATTATTCACATTGAGAGTGATTATTAAAAGATTCATTTTTATTGACAACATGTTGCCTTGTAAGTCTTTGTTTCTATAAATTGTTTCTATAAATTTCTGTTCTATGTCATTCTTGGGCTCTACTTATGTTATAGACCACCACCCCCTTAATATTTCTTTTAGTGCTGGTGTGGTGATCACATAGTCTTTTAAATATTTCCAGTCTTGGAAGCTCTTTATCTCTCCATTCATTTTGAATGTCTACTTTGCTAGATAAAATATTCTTGGCTGCATGCTCTTTTCATTTGGTGCTGTGATATGTCTTGCAGCCCTTTTTGTCTTTCCAGGTTTCTGTGGACAATTCTGACGTTATTCCAATGGACCATCCTCTGTACATTAAGAATCTCTTCCCACTGGCTGCCCTCAGGACCTCTTGTCTAAAATTATGATTCACAATTAAGTGTCTTTACAATTACAGTGTCTGGAGGTCTTTCTAGATTCATTGATCTTGGTGGATATCCTCTCTGCCTGTAGGACATAAACCCTTGTTCCATTCCCCAGACTGGGGAAATTTTCATCCAGAAATTTTCAGCTATGTCTTTTAGTTTTCTCTCTTTCTTCACCCCTTCAGGGTTCCCAATAATTCTGACATTAGAATGTTTCATGGCATCACTTATATCCCTAATTCTGTTTTTGTGGCTTCTAAGCTGTTTGTGCCAGGCCTTCTCCTGATACGTCTTCACTATCAGTTTGTCTTCTAGATCACTAATTCTACCTTCTGCCTTGGCACCCTAGCTGTTAAGAGTATTTAGATTAGATTGGATCTCATTGATAGCCTTTTTAACTTCTGCCAGATAGGCTCTCACTTCCACCCTTAGAGATTCTATGTTGTCAGTCATGGTTTTCTCCAACCTAGCCATTGCCTGGATAATTGTTACATTGAATTCCCTTTCTAGCATACTGTTTATATCCATATCTAAGAGTTCTTTGGGAGAGGGCACAGTCTCTGAATTTTTCCTCTGTTGGGTGTTCCTCCTCCTAGTCATTTTGGTGAGAGGTGTTTGAGGGGATGTATCAACTATGATCCCGGCAGGTTGCACTCTGGAAAATTTCAGAGTAATCAGAAGTCACCACCAAAAAGGAAGAAAAAAAGAAGAAAGAAGAGAGAAAGAGAAAAATAAGAAAGCGAAAATCCAGCTAAAATGAGCTCCAAAAGTAGATTTATGAGGTACATAAAAATGAACAAGATAAAGACCAACAAAAGTAAATGATGATAAAAAGATGGAGAGCCCAGCCTAAATGAACCCCAAGATTAAGATATATAATACCACAACAAAAACAAATACACAGAAACACTGGCAGAAGAATAAGATGAGAGGGTGGTTATTTATCCTCGATGTGTGCAAGGAAGGTTATTTTGGTTCTTTCTGGGTGTATGTTGATATCTTTGTTAAAGGACTCAACTTTCCAGAGATAATGGGAAATTAAAACTGGTTTATATATAGGGGGTAGTATTGAATAGGGAAAAAGGATTAGCTTGAAGCTTATATCTATATCTATCTATAGTTATAGCTATATCTATGTCATCTATATCTATACCATATACATCTCTCTATATGTACATATATGTACATATATAAATATATATAGATTAAAAAGAAGAACAGAGATGTAAAAGAAAAAGAAAAGAAACAGAAACACAGGTATATGTATAAAAAATTCAAATTAAAAATTATTATGGAATATGTTGTATTAAACCTCTAATTGTAATGGTAAGTACGTTAAAAAAAATAAAAGAACAAGAATCGTGAGAATGAATTAAAAAATTGTATCTATGAAATATACAGGTTTTAGGGCAATATCCAGAGCTTAATATATTGTTTTCCCCTGATGTTGGGGTTTTACAATTTCATGGGACCCATGATGGTCCTCTCCTCCTTTTAGTTTTTCTTCTGGGGCAAGGGCCTGCAGGTTCTTAAGGGGCTGGGCTCTGTGGAAACCAGTTTTCCAGGCTTTTATTCTCTGGAGGTTTTGTTCTTTGGCAGTGTTTTGCTGCATTTCAGAAGGTCAGAGCAAAGAAAGAATCTGTCTGCACCCAGACCTCTGCTTCAGAGAGAACACAGAGACTGTTCCCCCTGGGTGGTTCACAACACACAGACTCCCCTGTGAAAACTCCCTTGAACAGCGCAACCTACCCCAGGTGGTGTGCACCACCCCAGCCACAGTCCCGGCGTTCACATGAGGCCCCCGCTTGACTGCACTTCCATGTCACTAAACTGTGAGCGATATTGGTCCAGGGAGCCCACTTCCAGTGACTGTCTTTGCAGGACTGCTGTCTGGAGTCCAGGATGACCAGGTACACTCAGGCCCAGTGGTGGCATACTTCGTGGAAGGCTACCTCCAGGGAATCCTGACCAGAGATCATGCCATGTTCTCTCAGGCACAGGCTGGGAGCATTCCCAGAATGTGGCTGGTCATGAAATGCTGAGGTCCTAGAGATCGCCTTGGCGCCCATAACAGGTTCTCAAGTAGGGGTAATAGAGCGCCCAGCCAAGCGGTAGTGCAAGAGGCAGTAAACCGTGGGCAAAGGGACCACAGACTGAGGCCCTGCCTACATTCCCAGGATGGCCATACCCGTCAGACACCCCTGGTGTCCACCTCTGTCAGAAAGAGTCTGGCATTGTGTGGCCAATTTCACCAGTTGCCTCTTAAGATCTTTTGCTCTTTTGAGTACTTTTATTTTATTTATTTATTTTTTAAAATTTCTTTTCAGTGTAACAATATTCATTGTTTTTGCGCCATACCCAGTGCTCCATGCAATATGTGCCCTCCTTAATGTCCACCACCTGGCTACCCCAACTTCCCATCCCCCGCCCCTTTAAAACCCTCAGGTTTTTTTTTTTTTTTCAGACTCCATAGTCTCTCATGGTTCACCTCCCTTTCCAGTTTCCCCCAACTCCCTTCTCTCCATCTCCCCATGTCCTCCATGATATTTGTTAGGCTCCACAAATAAGTGAAACCATATGATAATTGACTCTCTCTGCTTGACTTACTTCACTCAGCATAATCTCTTCCAGTCCAGTCCAGGTTGCTACAAAAGTTGGGTATTCATCCTTTCTGATGGAGGCCTAATACTCCATCGTGTATATGGACCACATCTTCCTTATCCATTCATCCGTTGGAGGGCATCTTGGTTCTTTCCACAGTTTGGCGACCGTGGCCATTGCTGCTATGAACATGGGGGTACAGATGGTCCTTCTTTTCTCTACATCTGTATCTTTGGGGTAAATACCCAGTAGTGCAATTGCAGGGTCATAGGGAAGCTCTATGTTTAATTTCCTGAGGAATCTCCACACTCTTCTCCAAGATGGCTGCACCAACTTGCATTCCCACCAACAGTGTAAGAAGGCTCTTTCTCCACATCCTCTCCAACACACATTGTTTCCTGTCTTGCTAATTTTGGCCATTCTAACTGGTGTTAAGGTGGTATCTCAATGTGGTTTTGACTTGAATCTCCCTGATGGCTAGTGATGATGAACATTTCTCATGTGTCTGATAGCCATTTGTATGTCTTCATTGGAGAAGTGTCTGTTCATATTTTCTGCCCGTTTTTTAAAATATGATTATCTGGTTTGTGTGTGTTGAGTTTGAGAAGTTCTTTATAGATCCTGGATATCAACCTTTGTCCATACTGTCATTTGCAATTATCTTCTCCCATTCCGTGGGTACTTTTAACGGACTCTAAGTTAATGCTGGTCCCGAATCACAGAGCACTTTTGTATTGAGGTATTACTGTCCAAAGGGTTGGTTCTGGTGGCTCCCTCTGCCTTCAGTTCATCCTCCAATATCAGTGTGAGCACTCCCACTCTGCTCTACCTCTCCACTGATATCTTCTGCACCATAGAGATCCAGAAGTCTATCATCATACATCTCAGGCTAATTTCCTGGGGTTTCAGAGTGTTCTGGTAGATATTTAGCTCACAATAGGGGACCGGTTGAAACAGCGGCTACTACTTCTCCATGATCTTCCCCATCCTACCCAGATATAATCGGTCCTTTCTCTTTACTTTTGGATAAGTCTGGCCAGTGGTTTATCGATATCATTAATTCTTTCAGAGAACCCTCTTCTAGTTTTGTTGATATGTACTACTCTATTCCTGGTTTCTAATTCATTAAACTCTTCTTGTCCATGGCGTAGGCTCATTTTTTTGTTAATTCTCCAGTTCTTTAAGGCATAGAGATAGCTTGTGAATTCAGGATTTTTTTTTTTTTTGAGTGAGCCTTAGATGGCTATATTTTCCCCCTGAGGATCCACGTTGTTATATCCCATAGGTTTTGAACTGATGTGTTTTCATTTTCATTGGTTTCCATGAATTATATAAATTCGTTTTGGTTTCCTGGTTGACCCAACATTCTTTTTTTTTTTAATTTATTTATTTGACAGAGAGAGTGAGCACAGGCAGACAGAGTGGCAGGCAGAGGCAGAGGGAGAGGCAGGCTCCCCGCTGAGCAAGGAGCCCATGCAGGACTCGATTCCAGGATGCTGGGATCATGACCTGAGGCGAAGGCAGCTGCCTAACCAACTGAGCCACCCAGGCATCCCTGACCCAACATTCTTTTTTAAAAAAATTTTATTTATTTTTTTTATTAATTTTTAAATTTATTTTCAGCATAACAGTATTCATAGTTTTCTGACCACACCCAGTGGTCCATGCAATCTGTGTCCTCCCTAACACCCATCACCTGGTTCCCCGAACTTCCCACCCCCCGCCCCTTCAAAACCCTCAGGTTGATTTTCAGAGTCCATAGTCTCTCATGGTTCACCTCCCCTTCCAATTTCCCTCAACTCCCTTCTCCTCTCCATCTACCCTTGTCCTCTATATTATTTGTTATATTCTACAAATAAGTGAAACCATATGATACTTGACTCTCTCTGATTGACTTATTTCACTCAGCATAATCTCTTCAGTCCTGTCCATCTTGCTACAAAAGTTAGTTATTCGTCCTTTCTGATGGAGTCATAATACTCCATAGTGTACATGGGCCACATCTTCCTTATCCATTCATCTGTTGAAGGGCATCTTGGTTCTTTCCACAGTTTGGCGACCGTGGCCATTGCTGTTATAAACATGGGGGTACAGATGGCCCTTCTTTTCACTACATCTGTATCTTTGGGGTAAATACCCAGCAGTGCAATTGCAGGGTCATAGGGAAGAACTATTTTTAATTTCCTGAGGAATCTCCACACTGTTCTCCAAAGTGGCTGCACCAGTTTGCATTCCCACCAACAGTGGAAGAGGGTTCCCCTTTCTCCACATCCTCTCCAACACACGTTGTTTCCTGTCTTGCTAATTTTGGCCATTCTAACTGGTGTAAGGTGGTATCTCAATGTGGTTTTGATTTGAATCTCCCTGATGGCTAGTGATGATGAACATTTTTTCATGTGTCTGGTAGCCATTTGTATGTCTTCATTGGAGAAGTGTCTGTTCATATCTTTTGCCCATTTTTTAATATGATTGTTTTGTGTGTGTTGAGTTTGAGGAGTTCTTTATAGATCCTGGATATCAACCTTTTGCCTGTACTGTCATTTGCAAATATCTTCTCCCATTCCGTGGGTTGCCTCTTTGTTTTGATGACTGTTTCTTTTGCTGTGCAGAAGCTTTGGATCTTGATGAAGTCCCAAAAGTTCATTTTCGCTTTTGTTTCCTTCGCCTTTGGAGACATATCTTGAAAGAAGTTGCTGTGGCTGTTATCATAGAGGTTACTGCCTATGTTTTCCTCGAGGATTCTGATAGATTCCTATCTCACGTTGAGGTCTTTTATCCATTTCAAGTTTATCGTTGTGTATCGTGTAAGGGAATGGTCGAGTTTCATTCTTCTACATGCAGCTGTCCAGTTTTCCGAGCACCATTTATTGAAGAGACTGTCTTTTTTCCACTGGATATTTTTTCTTGCTTTGTCGAAGATTATTTGACCATAGAGTTGAGGGTCCAGATCTGGGCTCTCTACTCTGTTCCACTAGTCCATGTGTCTGTTTTTATGCCAGTACCATGCTGTCTTGGTGATAACAGCTTTGTAGTAAAGCTTGAAATCAGGTAATGTGATGCCACCAGTTTTATTTTTGTTTTTCAACATTTCCTTAGCAACTCGGGGTCTCTTCTGATTCCATACAAATTTTAGGATTATTTGCTCCAGCTCTTTGAAAAATACTGGTGGAATTTTGATCGGAATGGCATTAAAACTATAGATTGCTCTAGGCAGTATAGACATTTTAACGATTTTTATTCTTCCCATCCAAGAGCATGGAATGGTCTTCCATCTTTTTGTGTCTTCTTCAATTTCTTTTAGGAGTGTTCTGTAGTTCCTCGAGTACAGATCTTTAACCTCTTTGGTTAGGTTTATTCCGAGGTATCTTATGGTTCTTGGTGCCATAGTAAATGGAATCAATTCTCTAATTTGCCTTACTTATTTTCATTGTTAGTGTATAAGAAAGCCACTGATTTCTGGACATTGACTCTGTTTCCTGCCATGTTACTGAATTGCTGTATGAGTTCTAGTAGTTTGGGAGTGGAGTCTTTTGGGTTTTCCATATAAAAAATCATGTCATCTGCAAAGAGAGAGAGTTTGATTCTTTCTTGCCAATTTGGATACCTTTTATTTCTCTTTGTTGTCTGATTGCTGTTGCTAGGACTTCTAATACTATGTTGAACAAGAGTGGTGAGAGTGGGCATCCTTGTCGTGTTCCTGATCTCAATGGGAAGGCTGCAAGCTTTTTACCATTGAGAATGATATTTGCTGTGGGTCTTTCATAGATAGATTTGATGAAGTTCAGGAATGTTGCCTCTATCCCTATACTTTGAAGTGTTTTAATCAGGAACGGATGCTGGATTTTGTCAAAAGCTTTTTCTGCATCAATGGAGAGGATCATGTGGTTCTTCTCTCTTCTCTTATTGATTTGTTCTATCACATTGATTGATTTGCGAATGTTGAACCATCCTTGTAACCCAGGGATGAATCCCACCTGGTCATGGTGGATAATCTTTTTAATGTGCTGTTGGATCCTGTTTGCTAGGGTCTTGTTGAGAATCTTAGCATTCATATTCATCAGGGATATTGGTCTGAAATTCTCCTTTTTGGTAGAGTCTTTGCCTGGTTTGGGGATCAGAGGAATGCTGGCTTCATAAAAAGAGTCTGGAAGTTTTACTTCTGCTTCAATTTTTTGAAACAGCTTCAGGAGAATAGGTGTTATTTCTCCTTTGAACGTTTGATAGAATTCCCCAGGGAATCCGTCAGATCCTGGGCTCTTGTTTTTTGGGAGGTTTTTGATCACTGCTTCAATCTCGTTACTAGATATCGGTCTATTCAGGTTGTCAATTTCTTCCTGGTTCAATTTTGGGAGTTTATAGTTTTCCAGGAATGCATCCATTTCATCTAGGTTGCTTAGCTTATTGGCATATAACTGTTGATAATAGCTTCTGATGATTGTGTCTACTTCCTTGGTGTTAGTTGTGATCTCTCCCTTTTCATTCATAATTTTATTAATTTGGGCTTTCTCTCTTTTCTTTTGGATTAGTGTGGCCAACGGTGTATCGATCTTATTGATTCTTTCAAAAAACCAGCTTCTAGTTTCGTTGATACGTTCTACTGTATCTCTGGTTTCTACCTCGTTGATCTCTGCTCTAATCTTGATTATTTCCCTTCTTACGTGTGGAGTTGGTTTGATTTGTTGTTGATTCTCCAGTTCTTTAAGGTGTAGAGACAGCTGGTGTATTCTGGATTTTTCAATTTTTTTGAGGGAGGCTTGGATGGCTATGTATTTCCCCCTTAGGACCGCCTTTGCTGTATCCCATAGGTTTTGGAGTGAAGTGTCTTCATTCTCATTGGTTTCCATAAATTGTTTAAGTTCTTCTTTGATCTCCTGGTTGATCCAAGCATTCTTAAGCAAGGTGGTCTTTAGCTTCCAGGTATTTGAGTTCCTTCTGAACTTTTCCTTGTGATTGAGCTCCAGTTTCAAAGCATTGTGATCTGAGAATATGCAGGGAATCATCTCAGTCTTTTGGTACTGGGTGAGCCCTGATTTGTGACCCAGTATGTTTTCTATTCTGGAGAAGGTTCCATGTGCACTTGAGAAGAATGAGTATTCTGTTGTTTTAGGGTGGAATGTTCTGTATATATCTATGAGGTCCATCTGGTCCAATGTGTCATTCAATGCTCTTGTTTCTTTATGGATTTTCTGCTTCGATGATCTATTTCTGAGAGAGGCGTGTTAAGATCTCCTACTATTAATTTATTCATATCAATATGACTCTTTATCTTGATTAATAGTTTTCTTATGTAGTTGGCTGCTCCCATATTGGGGGCGTAGATATTTACAATTGTTAGATCATCTTGGTGGATAGTCCCTTTAAGAATCATGTAGTGTCCTTCTGTATCTCTGACTACCATCTTTAGTTTAAAATCTAATTTATCTGATATGAGAATCGCTACCCCGGCCTTCTTTTGAGGCCCATTGGCATGAAAGATGCTTCTCCATCCCTTCACTTTCAGTCTGGGTGTATCTTTAGGTTCAAAATGGGTCTCTTGTAGACAACATATGGATGGGTCCTGTCGTTTTATCCAATCTGCAACCCTGTGTCATTTTATGGGTGCACTTAGGCCATTCACATTGAGAGTGATTATTGAGAGATACATTTTTATTGACATTGTGATATCTTTGACGTCTTTCTTTCTGTCGATTGTCTCTATATTTCTGTTCAATGTTATTCTTAGGATTTTTCCTCTTTTATAGAACCCCCCTTAATATTTCCTGCAGTGTCGGCTTGGTGGTTGCATAGTCTTTTAAGCCTTGCCGGTCTTGGAAACTCTTTATTTCTCCATCCATTTTGAATGTCAGTCTTGCTGGATAAAGTATTCTTGGCTGCATGTTCTTCTCATGTAGTGCCCTGAATATATCTTGCCAGCCCTTTCTGGCTTGCCAGGTCTCTGTGGACAGAGTCTGACATTATTCTGATGGGCTTTCCTCTGTACATAAAAGCTTCGTTGTCCTAGCAGCTTTCAAGAGATTGTGGACAGGTCTGACGTTATTCTGATGGGCTTTCCTCTGTACATAAGGAGCTTCATTGTCCTAGTGGCTTTCAAGAGATTGTATCTACAATGATGATTTCTCAATTTTACTATCAGGTGCCTGGATGTTTTTTTGGAATTTATAGTCTTGGGGGGAGACCGTTCTGCCTCTAGTACATGAACACTTGTTCCATTCAGGAGATTGGGAAAATTTTCATGAAGAACTTTTTCCACTATATCATCTAGACTTCTTTCTTTCTCTTCCCCTTCAGGGATTCCAATAATTCTGACGTTGGAACATTTCATGGCATCATTTATTTCCCTGATTCTGTTTTTGTGGCTTCTAAGCTGTTTGTTCCAGGCTTCCTCCTGATCCTTTCTCTCTATCTGTTTGTCCTCCAGATCACTAATTCTATCTTCTGTCTCAGTTACCCTAGCTTTTAGAGAATTTAGATTAGATTGGAACTCATTGAGATCATTGTGAACCTCATCCCTGGTGGCCTTCAGCTCTGCCCTAACATTGTGAGCATCATCCCTGGTCGCTTTCAATTCTGCCTTAATCAATTCCGTTTGGTCATCCATGGCTTTCTCCAACATAGCTATTGACTGGATAATTGTTAGCCTGAATTCTCTTTCTGACATATTGTCTATGTTAATAGCCATTAGCTCTGTTGCAGAAGTTCCATCCTCTGTATTTTTCTTCTGTTGGGGATTCCTCCTCCTAGTCATTTTGGTGAGAGATGACTGGACAGATGTAGCTGGATGTATCGACCATGGTGCAGTCAAGGTGCACCCTGGAACGCTTCTGAGCACTCAGGATTCCCCACCCAAACGAGAGAAAAAAGAAAAGAAAAAGAAAAAAGAGAGAGAGAGAGACAGACAGGAAAAAAAGGGAAAATAAAAGAAAAGGTTCAGCCCAAATGGGCCCCAGGGTAAGATTTATGACGTGTACAAACAAAAACAGACAAACAAAAAGACTGATAAAAGTATATGACGAGAGAAAAAAAAATATATTTATACTAAAAAAAAAGTAAGAACCTCGTCAAAAAGAACCCCAGGTATAAGATTTATATACTATCAGGAGAAACATAAATACACAGAGACACTGGCAGAAGAAAAAGATGAGAGCGTGGTTATAGATTCTCAGTGTGGGCGAGGAAGGTTATTTTGATTCTTCCTGGATGTATCTTGATATCTTTGTTTAAGGACTCAACTTTCCTAAGATTAAGGGGGATTAAAAATTGGTTTACCTATAGCGGTAGCATTGATTGGAGAAAGGGGGTTACTTTGACGTTTAACTCTATATGAATATTAGAAAATAAAAATAAAAAGGAATAAACTGGACTAAACTAAACTAAAAATTTTTTTAAAAAATTAAAAAAATAGAAAAGCATAAGAAAAACACATGTGTATGTATCATAAAAATTCAGGTTAGAAGTTTATTATGGAATTCGATGTACTGGACATCTCACTGTGATGGTAAATAGGTTTAAAATTATCTATATAAAAAAAAGAAAAAAAATGAACCATAACAGTGGGAATGAGTTAAAAATAGAAGTTGTATCTATGAAGTAGTGGTGTTTGTTCTCTTGTAGTCCTTTTATTTTCTTTCCTGATTTGTTTTCTGGGGGAGGGGGCTGCCACGTGGGTTTTCAGTCAATGATGTTCCCTGAGTTAAGTCCTCCAGCCCCCCTCAAGTGGGTGGACTCTGAGGAAAACAGTTTTTTCAGGCTTTTGTTCTCTGGAGGTTTTTATGTTTGTTCACTTCTTTTCTCTTGCCTTGACAGCTTTTGATTGTTTTTGGAGTTTTAGAGGAAAGCAAACTGCACCCTGACCTCCCTCTCAGAGAGAAGCCTCAGTCTGCTCCCCTGCAGGTGCTGCAGCCACTGGGCCGCTGGCAGAGCAGGTTCTGAGTCGCGGTCCCTTGGGATGCAGGATCTCCTTCTCGTATGCAAAACCACGGCAGCTGCGGCCGTCTGGGCAGCTCCAGACTGCCAGAGAGGTTCCAAGCAGCGATCGCACAGAGATTTTCCCTCTGGCTGGGGCTGGGAGTGCCTGGTCTTTCCAGGTCTAAGAGTGCCAGGCTTGTGTGCACCTCTCCCAGGGGATGGTGTGGAGTGCGGGCATCTCTGGCTCTAGCACGGCGTGGGTCCCAGAACACCAGGCTGGGTGTTCGTGCAGCTCTCTCAGGGGAGGGTGATGCGTGCAAGCATCTCAGGCAAGGTGTGGGTTCTGCCGTCTGGTGTGGCTCCCAGCCCCTCACAGGAGCCGGACTCCACTCCTTCTTGGGCGTGCTGGCGGCTCAGGGACCAAGACCTGGTTTCTCCGCCACACTCTCTCTGGCTCAGTGCCATGGGAGGCTATCCTGGGTCTGTGGACTTAAGCCCCTGTCCCTAGCCACCCTGATTCCCACAATTTCCCCCCGCGATCCTTTGCTCTTTTGAATGCTTTCAACCAGACTCCAAGTTAATGCTGGTCCCCAGATGCAGGACACTCTCGTATTGGGGTATTATTTTCCTATAGGTCGCCTCTGGTGGCTCCCTTTCCCTTTTGTTTATCTTCCGATATCAGTCCGACGTTCCCACTCCACTTTACCTGCCCACTGCCATCTTCTGCCCCCCATAGAGATCCAGACATGTATAATTCTGATCTCAGGCTGATTTCATGGGTGATCGGAGTTCTTTGGTAGGTAATCAGCTCACTTTAGGGTACAGGTTGAAAAGGCACCTCCTCCTACTTCCCCGCCATCTTGTCTCTGAAAACTCAGCTGACCCATCATTCTTTAGCAGGATGGTCTTTAGCTTCCAAGTGTTTGAATTTCTTCCAAAATTTTTCTTGTTGTGAGCTCCATTTTCAAAGCACTGTGGTCGGAGAATATGCAGGCAATAATCTCAGTCTTTTGGTATCAGTGGAGACCTGATTTGTGACCTAATAGGTGGTCTATTCTGGAGAAAGTTCCATGTGCACTCTAGAAGAATGTGTATCCTGTTGTCTTTAGGGTGAATGTTCTGTATATCTATGAGGTCCATCTGGTCCTTCTGGTCCAATGTGTCATTCAAAGCTCTTGTTTCTTTGCTGAATTTCTGCTCAGATGATCTGTCCATTGCTGAGAATGGAGTGTTGAGGTCTCTCACTATTACTGTGTTATTATCTATATTTCTCTTTAATTTGGTTAACAGCTGGATTCTGCAGTGGGCTGCTCCAATATTGTAGGCATAGATATTTACAATTGTTAGATCTTCTTGATGGATACACCCTTTCAGGATGATATGGTGCCCTTCTGAATAGCTAACTACAGATTTTAGCTTAAAAATCTAATTTGTCTGATATGAGAGTTTCTACCCTAGCATTTTTTTGGAGGTCTGTTGACATGAAAGTTGTTACTCCATCCCTTCACTTTTACTCTGCATGTATCGTTCAATTCAAAATTAGTCTCTTGGTGGTATAGTTCAGTGGTAGAGTTTTTGACTGCAAAATGAGTCTCTTATACACAGCATGTGAAGGGTCCTGTCTTTTTATCCAAACTGAAAAACCATGCCATTTTTATGGGAGCATTTAGGCCATTCACGTTTAGAGTGATTATTGAAAGATATGATTTCATTGTCACCATGTTGCCTGTGAAGTCCAGTTTCTATAGCTTGTCTCTGTATATTTCTTTTCTGTATCACTCTTGGGGTCCTTCTCTTTAATATGACTCCCACCCCCCCTTAATATTTCTTGCAGTTCGTGCTTGGTGGTCAGATATTCTTTTAGTTCCTGCTGGTCCTGTAAGCTCCTTATCTCTCTATCTGTTCTGAAGGCAGCCTTATCAGATAAAGAAAACGTGGGTGCATATTCCTCTCATTTAGTACGCTGCATAGGTCTTACTAGCCCTTTCTCACTTGCTGGGTCTCCATGGACAGGCCCGATGTTATTCTGATGTTGCTCCCTTTGTACCTAAGGAATTTTCTTCCTTCTAGCTGCCCTTATGATGGTTTCTTGGTTCTAAGATCTGGGGGTTTTACTATGGGATGCCAGGGAGTTTTTCTGTTCCTCTTCATTTGGGATGGGTCCTCTGCCTCTAGGACAGGAACTCTTGTTTCATTCCCTGAGTTAGGGAAGTTCTCAATGGTGGTTTACTCTGCTATATCTTCTAGTCCTCTCTCTCCCAACCTCTTCAGGGATATCAATAATTCTGATATTGGAATGTTCATGGCATCATTTATTTCTCTAAATCTGTTTTTATGGGTTTTGAGCTGTTTGTTCCAAACCTGCTCCTTTTCTTTTTTACTATCAGCTTGTCTCCTAGATTTTCTTATAGACCACTTATAGACCACTAATTTATTCTTCTGCCTAATTTACCCTAGCTGTTGGGATATCAGATTGGATCTCATTGAGAGCATTTTTAAGTTCTGCCAGTTCAACTCTCATTTCTGCCCTTAGAGAATCTATGTTGCCATTAAAGGTTTTATGCATCCTAGTTATTTTATGAATCACTGTTATTCTGTAGTCTATTTCTGACATCTTGCTTATATTCATATGTATTTGTTCGGTGGTAAATGTCACAGTTTCTGAGTTTTTCCTATGTTGAGGATTACTTCTATGAGTCATTCTATTTAGGGGGGTTGAGGGAGTGTGCAGAGTACAGATTGTTGACCACAGCCCAATCAAAATGCACCTGTTTTATAGGGACCTTTGGTTTGTTGACCTCTTGTTCTTCCAGCCTGTCCTCTGCCATGGTGTTGCTCAGGCAATCCCATTTGGGTAGAGATGCCCTGTTTCCTGTGGAGGGGGGGTTTGGGGCCAAGGAAAACTGGTTTTGGAGGATTTTGTTCTCTGGCGGCTTTCTCTGGTGCATTTCCACAACCCCCCCCCCCCCCGCCATGGGTAAAAACAGAAGTGACCTTCTCCATACCTCTGTCTCAGAACAGAGAGATCACATGCTGCCAAGTCAGTGAGTTCTGCCTGCCACAGTGTCCTTCTTTCCATCTGTGATGCCAAAAACTACAGCTCCCTGTGTTGTGTGCCACACCGCAGCATACCTAGCCCTCACTTCCAGGTTGAGGACGTCTCTGCCCTTTGTGCTTCTAGAACTGCATGTCATCCTCATTTTGCGTTTGTGCCCCCACAGCTGCAGGTTTCAGTGTGGGGTAGCTCCCCCAAGTACTTTCGCTGCTATACTGGTCTGCAAGTCTGTGCCAGGTTCCCAGCGGTGGAGGCATTTGAGGTCCAATGGTTCCCTCAGCCTAACATTTATCTTCAATATTCACCCACAATAGCATGGCTCTTCCCACCCCCAAACATCAACTTAAAGAACATCCAACAGTGATATTCTGTTTTTAGAGATCCAATCTATCTTCTTACCCCAGACTGATTTTGTAGGTTCTGAATGGACAGGTAGCTATCCAGCCCAATTCCGGGGACTGGTTGAAATAGGGTCCCCCCTCCTCTGTTACCCTTGCCCATTTGACCATTCTTTAACAGGATATTCTTTAAGTACCACGTGTGATCTCCCCACTTTTTTTTCTTGCTGTTGACTTTATGTTTTATAGCAATGTGTTCTAAAAACATGCATATTTTGTTCTCAAATTTTTTTACTTGCCAAAACCTGATTTTTCTCCAATATATGTTTTCTTAGGGAAAATGTTCCATGTGCACTTGTGGAGAATTTGGGTTCTGCTGCTGTAGGGTGAACAGCTCTGAATATGTTTGTTAAGTCCTTCTTAAGTTTGTTAAGTCCTTCTTAAGTTTGTTAAGTCCAGTGTGTCATTCAAAGCCCTCGATTCATTACTGATTTCTGCTTAGAGGATCTGTCCATTGCTTTGTGTGGGGTGTTAAAGTCCCCTAATATTTACTTTATGTTTCTTTATGTTTACTATGTTACTATTAAATGTTTATATATTTAGTTGCTTCCATATAGGAGCATGAACAAGTTTTCAGTCTCCTTGATGGAGAGACCCCTTACTGATGACATAATTCCCTTCTTTATCTCACGTTAAACTCTCTGGTTTAAACTCTAGTTTGTTTGTTAAAAGCACTCTACTCCGGCTTTCTTCTGATGTTCATTTGCACGATAAATTGTTCTCTGTCACCAATATTCTAATCCTCAAGTGTCCTTAGGTTTAAAATGAGTCTCTTATTTTTATTCAGAGAAATTATTAATAGATCTGTATTTAGTATCATTTTATTCATTATCTTGCCATTACTTCTGTACATTTTCTCTGTTCCTTTCTTGTCCTAGTCATTTTTGGTTCCACCTTTTCAGACAAAAAGTGTCCTTTGATATTTCATTTAGGCCTGAAATACTAACCATTAATTTCTCTAGGGCTTGTAAATCTGGAAAACTCTTCATCTTTCTTTCTATTCTTTTTTTTTAAAGATTTATTTATTTATTTATTTGATAGACAGAGATCACAAGTAGGCAGAGAGGCAGGCAGAGAGACAGGAGGAAGCAGGCTCCCTGCTGAGCAGAGAGCCCGATGTGGGGCTCGATCCCAGGACCCTGAGACCATGACCTGAGCTGAAGGCAGAGGCTTCAACCCACTGAGCCACCCAGGTGCCCCCTTTCTTTCTATTCTGAGTGACAGGTTTGTTATATAGCATATTCATGCTTTAGACTTTCCCCATTCGGCACTTTGAATATATCATGTCATTGTATTCTAGCTTGCCAAATTTCTGTGGAGAGACGTGCAATTAGCATATGGGTCTTCCTTTGCAACCTAAGGATTCTTTCAACTTGCCGCTTTAAAGGTAATTCCTCTATGGCTTGATTTTGGAAATTTAATGACTCTCTGTCTTGTGTTGGCCTGCTTCTGTTGATGTGATAGAGTCCTCTGTGCTTCTGACTCTGGATCTCTGTTTCTACCCCAATTTAGAGAAGTGTTCATCTATGATTTCCTCAAAGAAACTTTCAGCCTTCTTTTCTCTCTCTCTTCTAGAACTCCTATAATATGCATATAACTACATTTGATGGAGTTAATTATTTCCCTAAGTCCAATCTCATGTTCCATAATTCCTCCAAATCTTTTGTTCAGCTTCATTATTTTCCATTATTTTGTCTTCCAGGTCACTAATTT
Source organism: Martes martes (assembly GCF_963455335.1). Lineage (NCBI taxonomy): Eukaryota > Metazoa > Chordata > Mammalia > Carnivora > Mustelidae > Martes > Martes martes. Next base: position 16,422,166 of record NC_137907.1, read on the forward strand.
GATCCTCTGGTTCTTCTAGCCTACTGTTCATGACATCCAATCTGCTTTTCATCTTTTTATTTCTTTTAACTCTTTTATATCTGTAGTAAGGGTCACCCTGATGTCTTCCCTTCTTTGCTCAAGCCCAGTGAGTATCCTGGCTGCTGCTTTAAATCCTCCATCATGCATTTTACATGTATCTGTTTCACTTAGATTGCCTATCCATGATCTTTTCTTGTTCTTTCACTTGGGATAAATTGATTCTTCTGTCTTTCATTTGGTCTAAGTCTCTGTCTTCTTCTCCGTATGGGAAAAGCCCATTGTGTTTTCTGCTCCTGAGGGTAATGGCTTTAGGTAGAGAAGATCACGTAATGCCCAAGGTCTGGCGCTTCAGGGACTCTCAGGTGGGTGTCACATGTACTCTGCTGCTGTGTTGTTGCTGTCCTCTGTCGTTCAGGGCAGTCATCTGTGGAGGCTCTCCTTGCCTGCAGTGGGGCGTGTTTGGTGTCTGGCCTGAATATGGTGAGGTTTAGCTTGATGGGCTCTGGTCTGCCTGTGAAATGAGGCTTGAGACCAACTCAACAGAGCTAAGGTCTTCAGAATGCTAAAGTCAGGAGGCAGGATGTGGGCAGGGATTTATTCTAGTCCCCTACTGGATGGCCTGTTCTACTGGGACTTAGCCAGTTTGACTGAGAGTCAGTTCCACCAAAGTGCAGGGGTTGGGACTACGTGTTTGCAAGTTAGGCAGCCAATGTTCTCACTGCCTTGCTTTTGGCAGGTTGCTTGGTATTTGTGCTGGAGGTAGTAGAGCCCAATGTTTTCTTTGCTCCCATAAAAGGCATCTACATGAACAGTGTCTATCAGGGATAGGCTCCAAAAACAAATAATCTCCCCACATTGTCTCCAGATATTGTCTCTGATCATGTTTTCCAGGCTGTCTCCACCTGGTTGTTTGCCTGTGTTCTCTCCAAGAGCAACACAGCATTCTCTGGACTCATGTCAGCAAAGCCTTCTGACCTTAATACTCCAGGCTTTAAGTCCCTCTGGTTGCAAGGTCTCATGTCATTCAGTCCCTCTCATTTTCACAATCAACAGCTTGGGGAAACATTCTCCTTGTCGGTTCCCACTGTGCTCCTCTCTCATATGTCATTCTTTTTGGCCATTTCTTGTTAGAAGGATGGTTAGTGAGTATAGCTGTGAATAAAGGGGATTAAATGTGACTTTAGTTGCAGGAAATGTGACTGAAGGTAAATTAAAATGAGTTTCCTATGCCATTGATGTTACATTGTTATAAAAAAGACTTTTTATCTCTAGAAATGTCATTATAAGCCTTATATTAACCACAAATGATAAACTTATAGTAGATACATAACAGATAGGAAGGAAGTGAGGAATAGACTAAAGGATGTAAACCCCAAAAGAAAACACCAAATAAGGAAAAAGTAGAAAAGAATCAAAGTCAGAAACCAACAAAATGAAGCAGATTATTCCTTACATATCAATAATTAATTAAAGCACTCAGCACTAAATTCTCATATCAATAAAAAACAGAGGGACTGAATGGATTAAAAAGAAAAGATAAAAACAGACAAAAAACAAAACAACAACTAAACAAGATCCAACAATATGTTGCCCATAAGAGATTCAATTCAACTTTAAAGAAACGCATAGTTTGAAAGTGAAGGAATGGGAAAAAGATAGTTCATGCAAAGGGCAAGCAAAGGAGAGCAGAAGCGGTTGTGCACAGGTCAGATAGATAGATTCTTTTTTTTAAAATTTTTTTAATTTTTTTAATTTTCAGCATGACAGTATTCATTGTTTTTTCACAACACCCAGTGCTCCATGCAATCTGTGCCCTCCCTAATACCCACCACCTGGTTCCCCCAACCTCCCACCCCCCGCCCCTTCAAAACCCCCAGGTTGTTTTTCAGAGCCTGTAGTCTCTCATGGTTCACCTCCCCCTCCAATTTCCCTCAACTCCCTTCTCCTCTCCATCTCCCCTTGTCCTCTATATTATTTGTTATGCTCCACAAATAAGTGAAACCATATGATACTTGACTCTCTCTGCTTGACTTATTTCACTCAGCATAATCTCTTCTAGTCCCGTCCATGTTGCTACAAAAGTTGGGTATTCGTAATTTCTGATGGAGGCATAATACTCCATAGTGTATATGGACCACATCTTCCTTATCCATTCATCCGTTGAAGGGCATCTTGGTTCTTTCCACAGTTTGGCGACCGTGGCCATTGCTGCTATAAACATTGGGGTACAGATGGCCCTTCTTTTCACTACATCTGTATCTTTGGGGTAAATACCCAGCAGTGCAATTGCAGGGTCATAGGGAAGCTCTATTTTTAATTTCCTGAGGAATCTCCACACTGTTCTCCAAAGCGGCTGCACCAGTTTGCATTCCCACCAACAGTGTAAGAGGGTTCCCCTTTCTCCACATCCTCTCCAACACACGTTGTTTCCTGTCTTGCTAATTTTGGCCATTCTAACCGGTGTAAGGTGGTATCTCAATGTGGTTTTGATTTGAATCTCCCTGATGGCTAGTGATGATGAACATTTTTTCATGTGTCTGGAGGCAACCCATGGAATGGGAGAAGATATTTGCAAATGACAGTACAGACAAAAGGTTGATATCCAGGATCTATAAAGAACTCCTCAAACTCAACACACACAAAACAGACAATCATATTAAAAAATGGGCAGAAGATATGAACAGACACTTCTCCAATGAAGACATACAAATGGCTACCAGATAGATAGATTCTAAGTCTAAAGTAGTTACAAGACACAAAGAAGGTCCTTAGTCTTAATAGAGTATCAATTCATCAAGAAGATACAAAAATTGCAAACATATGTGTCACCAACATTGGAGATTCTAAATACTTGAAGCATGCTACCAGAATTGAAGGGAGATATAAACCACAATAAAATAATGGTAAGACTATGACATCTCACCTTCAGCACAGGGTAGATCATCCAGATGGAAATGTGGTAAGGAATAGCAGACTTCAAGGGCAGTATGGGCTTAGAAGACACATACATAAGACTGCATCTATCAGCACCATAATAGAAGTTCTTCTCAAGTGCAGACCTAACATTCTCTATCATAGATCTTGTGCTGGACCACAAATCCAACCTTACCTAATTTAAAAAGATTCAAATCCTATTTTCTATATTTATCACCACAGTGATATGAAAAAAGAAATCACATAGAAAAGGAAAACTAAGCAATATCTTAATAGTTGGAAATCTAATCCTGAACAATCAATGGATCAAAGAAGAAATCAAAAGGAAAATCAGAAAGTATCTCAAACAAATGAAAATAAAGGAACTTATGGGATGATACAAAACCATTTCTATGAGGGAAGAATATAGGAGTAAATGTGTATATTAATAAAAATTAAAAGACCCAAGTAACCTAAATTGATGTAATAAGGAACCAGAAAAAGAACAAACTAAATCCAAACTTAGGAGATAAAATGAAATATTAAACATTATTGCATAATTAAACGAAATACAAACAAAAAAATAGAAAAAAACCCCATAAAACCACCATTTATATTTTTAAATTTAATTTTATTTTTAATTCCTTTTTAGTGTTCCAGAATTTATTGTTTATGGACCACATCCAATACTACATGAGTACGTGCCCTCCATAATACCCACCACCAGGCACATAACCCCTCACCCACCTCCTCTTCAAACTCTCAGTTAGTTTCTCAGAGTGCACAGTCTCTTATGGTTTGTCTCCCCCTTCAATTTCCCCCAAATCCCGTCTCCTCTCCATCTCCCCATGTCCTCCACGTTATCCTTTATGGTCCACAAGTAAGCTATAGCATATGGTAATTGAGTCTCTCCATTTTACTTATTTCACTTTGCAGTGAAATCTCTTCCAGTCCTGTCCATGTTGAAACAAATGTTGGGTGTTCATCCTTTCTGATGGAGGCATAAGAGTCCATAGTATATATGGACCATATCTCTATCCATATGTCCATTGAAGGGCATCTTGATTCTTTCCACAGTTTGGTAACTGTGGCCATTGCTTCTATGTACATTGGAGTACAGATGGCCCGTCTTTTAACTACATCTGTATTTTTGAGGTAAATACACAGTAGTGCAATTGCAGGGTCATAGGGAAGCTCTTTTTTTTAATTTCTTAATGAATTTCCACACTACTTTCAAAAGTGGCTGAACCAACTTTCATACCCACCAACAGTGTAAGAGGGTTCCCTTTTCTTCACATCCACTCCAACACACGTTGTTTAGTGTCTTGTTCATTTTGGGCATTTTAACTGGTGTAAGGTGGTATCTCAATGTGGGTTTGATTTGAATCTCCTTGGTGGCTAGTGATGATGAAATTTTTTTCATATGTCTGTTAGCCATTTATTTGTTTTCACTGGAGAAGTTTTGGTTGGAGTCTTCTGCCCATTTTTTGATGTGATTATCTGTTTAATGTGTGTTGCGTTTGAGGAGTTCTTTATAGATCTTGGATATCAGCCTTTGTCTGTACTATCATTTGTTAATTGTTAATATCTTCTTGCATTCTGCGGGTTGCCTCTTTGTATTGTTGACTATTTCCTTTGATGTGCAGAAGCTTTTGATCTTGATGAAGTTCCAAAGGTTCCTTTCCTATTTTGTTTCCCTTGCCTTTGGAGGTGTGTCTTGAAAGAAGATGCCATGGCTGATGTCGAAGAGGTTTCTGCCTATGTTCTCCTCTAGGATTCTGATTGGTTCCTGCCTCACATTGAGGTCTTTTAACCATTTTGAGTTTATCTTTTGCATATGATGTAAGAGAATGGTCATATTTCACTCTTCTAGTCACAGCTGTCCAATTTTCCCAGCAACATTTATTGAAGACGCTTTTTTGAACTGTATATTTTTCCCTGCTTTGTCGAAGATTGGCTGACCATAAGGTTCAGGGTCCATATCTAGACTCTCTACTCTGTTCCACTAGTGTATGTGTCTATCTGTATGCCAGTACCATGATATCCTGGTCATCATAGCTTTGTAGTAAAGCTTGAAGTCAGGCAACATGATACCCCCAGTTTTGTTTTTCTTTTTCAACATTTCCTTAGCAATTTGGGGTCTCTTCTGATTTCATACAAATTTTAGGATTGTTTGCTCCAGCTCTTTGAAAAATGCCAGTGGAATTTTGATCGGGATGACATTGAATGTATAGATTGCTCTAGGCAGTATAAACATTTTAACAATGATTTTTATTCCAATCCATGAGAATAGAGTGATCTTCCATCTTTTTGTGTCTTCTTAGATTTCTTTCATGATTGTTCTGTATTTCCTGGAGTACAGATCATTTACCTCTTTGGTTAGGTTTATTCCCAGGTATCTTATGGTTCTTGATGCTACAGTAAATGGAATCAGTTCTCTAATTTCCCTTTCTGTATTTTCATTGTTAGTAAGAAAGCAACTGATATCTGTACATCGATTTTGTATCCTGCCACATTCAGAATTGCTGTACATGTTCTAATAGTTTGGGGTGGAGTTTTTTGGGTTCTTCATATAGAGTATCATACCATCTGTGAAGAGAGAGTTTGACCTCTTCATTGCCAATTTGAATAACTTTTCTTTCTTTCTTTTTTCTTTTTTGTCTAATTGTTGTTGCTAGGACTTCTAGTTCTATGTTGAACAGTGTGGAGAGAGTGGCATCCTTGTCGTGTTACTGAACTCAAAGGGAAGGCTGTCAGCTTTTTCGCATTGTGGGTGACATTCACTGTGGGGTTTTCATAGATAGCTTTTATGAAGTTGAGGATTATTCCCTCTATCCCTATACTTTGAAGCACTTTAACCAGGAACCGATGCTGTATTTTTTAAAATGCTTTTTCTGCATCAATTGAGAGGACCATGTGGGTCTTCTCTTTTCTCTTATTGATTTGTTCTATCACATTGATTGATTTGGGCATGTTGAACCATCCTTGCAACCCAGGGATAAAACCCACCTGGGGGATAATCCTTGTAATGTACTGTGGATCCGATTAGCTAGGATCCTGTTGAGAATCTTAGCATCCATATTAATCAGAGATATTGTCCTGAAATTCTCCTTTTTGGTGGGGTCTTTTCTGGGTTTGGGGATTAGGGTAATGCTGGCTTCATAAAATAGTCTGGAAGTTTTCCTTCTGCTTCAATTTTTTGAAACAGCGTCAGGAGGATAGGTATTATTTCTTCTTTGATAGTTTGGAAGAATTCCCCAGGGAATCCGTCAGTTCCTGGGCTCTTGTTTTTTTTGGGGATTTTTTTTTTTTAATCACTGCTTCAATCTCCTTATTAGATTTTGGTCTAATCAGGTTGTCTATTCCTTCCTGATTCAGTTATGGAAGTTTATAGTTTTCCAGTAATGCATCCATTTCATTTAGGTTGCTTAACTTATTGACATATTTCTGATGACTTTCTGTTTATTTGGCGTTAGTTGTGATCTCTCCCTTTTCATTCATAATTTATTAATTTGGGTCCTTTCTCTTTGGCCAATGGTTTTTTAATCTTATTGCTTCTTTCAATAAACCAGCTTTCGTTTTGTTCATGCATTCTATTGTATCTTTAGTTTCTATCTCATTAATCTCTGCTCTAATCTTGATTATTTCCCTTGTTGAGTGTGGGATTGGCTTAATTTGTGTTGATTCATCAGTTCTTTATTGTGTAAGGAATCTCTTTCCCTTAGCTGTTCTCTAGAGCTTCTGTCTAAAATTATGATTCATCAGTTTTACAGTCTAGAGGTCGTTCTAGATGCTATGATCTTGGGGGGTGACATTTCTGCCTTTAGGACATGTACGCTGGTTCCATTACCCAGATTGGGAAAATTTACATGGAGAATTTGTTCAACTGTATCTTCTAGTGTTCTTTCTCCTCTCCCACAGGGATTCCAATAATTCTGATGTTGGAAAATTTCATGGCATCATTTATTTCCCTAATTCTATTTTCATGGTTTCTAAGCTGTTTTTTGCAGGCCTCCTCCTGATACTTTTGCTCTATCAGTTTGTCCTCTATGTCACTTAATTCCCCCAGGTGTTAGAGAATTTAGATTAGATTGTGACCTATTTGTAGCATTCTTCACTTCTTCTGTGGTGCCTTTCACTTCTGCCCTAATCAATTCCATCTTGTCATTCATGGTTTTCTCCAACCCAGCCATTGCCTGGATAATTGTTATCCTGAATTCCTTTTTTCACATACTGTTTATGTCCATATCCAATAGTCTGATGGAGAAGGTGGAGTCTCTGAATGTTTGCTCTATTGGGCATTTCTCCTCCTACCCATTTTGGTTGGAGATGACTGAGGTGATGTATAGCTGAATGTATGAACTGTGATCTGGGTACACCCTGGAATGCTTCTGAGGAATTGTGAGTCCCCACCAGAACGAAAGAAAAAAGAAAAAGAGAGAGAGAAAGAGAGAGACAGAAAAAAAAAGTGAATACCCAGACATAATGAGCCCGAACATTAAGATTTATAAGTTATATGAACAAAAACAGACAAAAAGACTGACAGAATTAAATGACAAGAAAAAAAAAAAGAAGAACCCAGTGAAAATGAGCCCCGAGTATTAGATTTATGTAATACCAGAATGAAAACAAATAGACAGAAACACTGACAGAAGAAAAAGAATGGAGCGTGGTTATAAATTCTCAGTGTGGGGGAGGAAGGTTATTTTGATTCTTCCTGGGTGTATCTTTATATCTTTGTTACAGGACTCAACTTTCCAGAGATAAAGTGGGATTGAAACTGGCTTATATATAGGGGTAGCACTGATTGTGGAAAGAGGATTATCTTGAAGCTTAACTTTATATGAATATTAAAAAAGAGAGAAGCAATAGAAAATAACACGTATATGTATTTGAATATGTATTCAAAAAGGTCAAGTTAAAATGTTACTATGGAATTTGTTGTATTGAACCTCTTGTGATGGTAGATATGTAAAAAATATTTTAAAAAGTTAGGAAGATCTCCTACTATTAATGTATTCATATCAATATGACTCTTTATCTTGATTAATAGTTTTCTTATGTAATTGGCTGCTCCCATATTGGGGGCATAGATATTTACAATTGTTAGATCATCTTGGTGGATAGCCCCTTTAAGAATGATGTAGTGTCCTTCTGTATCTCTGACTACTGTCTTTAGTTTAAAATCTAATTTATCTGATATGAGAATCGCTCATATCATACCGGCCTTCTTTTGAGGCCCATTGGCATGAAAGATGCTTCTCCATCCCTTCACTTTCAGTCTGGGTGTATCTTTAGGTTCAAAATGGGTCTCTTGTAGACAACATATGGATGGGTCCTGTCGTTTTATCCAATCTGCAACCCTGTGTCCTTTTATGGGCGCATTTAGGCCATTCACATTGAGAGTGATTATTGAGAGATACGTTTTTATTGACATTGTGTTATCTTTGACGTCTTTCTTTCTGTCGATTGTCTCTATATTTCTGTTCAATGTTATTCTTAGGATTTTTCCTCTTTTATAGAACCCCCCTTAATATTTCCTGCAGTGTTGGCTTGGTGGTTGCATAGTCTTTTAAGCCTTGCCGGTCTTGGAAACTCTTTATCTCTCCATCCATTTTGAATGTCAGTCTTGCTGGATAAAGTATTCTTGGCTGCATGTTCTTCTCATGTAGTGCCCTGAATATATCTTGCCAGCCCTTTCTGGCTTGCCAGGTCTCTGTGGACAGGTCTGATGTTATTCTGATTGGCTTTCCTCTGTACGTAAGGAACTTCTTTGTCCTAGCGGCTTTCAAGAGATTGTATCTACAATGATGATTCCTCAATTTTACTATGAGGTGCCTGGATGTTTTTTTAGAATTTATAATCTTGGGGGGAGACCGTTCTGCCTCTAGTACATGAACACTTGTTCCATTCGCAAGATTGGGAAAATGTTCATGAAGAACTTGTTCCACTATATCTTCTAGACTTCTTTCTTTCTCCTCCCCTTCAGGGATTCCAATAATTCTGACGTTGGAATGTTTCATGGCATCATTTATTTCCCTGATTCTGTTTTCGTGGCTTCTAAGCTGTTTGTTCCAGGCTTCCTCTTGATCCTTTCTCTCTATTTGTTTGTCCTCCAGATCACTAATTCTATCTTCTGTCTCAGTTACCCTAGCTTTTAGAGGATTTAGATTAGATTGGAACTCATTGAGAGCATTGTGAACCTCATCCCTGGTGGCCTTCAGCTCTGCCCTAACATTATGAACCTCCTCTCTGGTCGCTTTCAATTCTGCCCTAATCAATTCCGTTTGGTCATCCATGGCTTTCAGTCTCTTCAATAAATGGTGCTGGGAAAACTGGACAGCTATATGTAGAAGAATGAAACTTGACCATTCTCTTACACCGTACACAACGATAAACTCGAAATGGATAAAAGACCTCAACGTGAGACAGGAATCCATCAGAATCCTTGAGGAGAACATAGGCAGTAACTTCTTTGATATCAGCCACAGCAACTTCTTTCAAGTTATGTCTCCAAAGGCAAAGGAAACAAAGGCAAAGATGAACTTTTGGGACTTCATCAAGATCCAAAGCTTCTGCACAGCAAAAGAAACAGTCAACAAAACAAAGAGGCAACCCACGGAATGGGAGAAGATATTTGCAAATAACAATACAGACAAAAGGTTGATATCCAGGATCTATAAAGAACTCCTCAAACTCAACACACACAAAACAGATAATCATATTAAAAAATGGGCAGAAGATATGAACAGACACTTCTCCAAGGAAGACATACAAATGGCTACCAGACACATGAAAAAATGTTCATCATCACTAGCCATCAGGGAGATTCAAATCAAAACCACATTGAGATACCACCTTACACCGGTTAGAATGGCCAAAATTAGCAAGACAGGAAACAACGTGTGTTGGAGAGGATGTGGAGAAAGGGGAACCCTCTTACACTGTTGGTGGGAATGCAAATTGGTGCAGCCACTTTGGGGAACAGTGTGGAGATTCCTCAGGAAATTAAACATAGAGCTTCCCTATGACCCTGCAATTGCACTGCTGGGTATTTACCCCAAAGATACAGATGTAGTGAAAAGAAGGGCCATCTGTACCCCCATGTTTATAGCAGCAATGGCCACGATCCCCAAACTGTGGAAAGAACCAAGATGCCCTTCAACGGATGAATGGATAAGGAAGATGTGGTCCATGTACACTATGGAGTATTATGCCTCCATCAGAAAGGACGAATACCCAACTTTTGTAGCAACATGGACAGGACTGGAAGAGATTATACTGAGTGAAATAAGTCAAGCAGAGAGAGTCAAGTATCATATGGTTTCACTTATTTGTGGAGCATAACAAATAATATAGAGGACAAGGGTAGATGGAGAGGAGAAGGGAGTTGAGGGAAATTGCAAGGGGAGGTGAACCATGAGAGACTATGGACTCTGAAAAACAACCTGAGGGTTTTGAAGGGGCGGGTGGTGGGAGGGTGGGGGAACCAGGTTTTGGGTATTGGGGAGTGCACAGATTGCATGGAGCCCTGGGTGTGGTGAAAAAACAATGAATACTGTTACGCTGAAAATAAATAAAAAATTTAATTTAAAAAAAAGTTAGGAAGAATGAAAAAAGTGGAAACAAGTTAAAAATAAAACTTGTATCTATGGAAAATGCAGGTTTGGGGGCAATACCAGAAGCTTAATATCTTCTTTTCCCCTGATATTGTGGTTTTACAGTTTTATGGGGACACTCTGGTGGCTGTCCTCTCATTTTTTTGGCTGGCTTTCTGGGAGAGGGGCCTTCTGTGTTATATTTCAGGCTGTCTTGCTTGAGTTCAGTCCTCCTGCCACCTATCAAGGGGCTGGGCTCTAAGAAAACTGTTTTTTTCAGGATTTTTTTTTTCCTCTGAAGAGGTTTTGTTTTGTTTTGTTTTGTTTTCCCTTGGAGGCTTTTGGTAGTTCTTTGGAGGCTTAGAGGAAAGCAAACTGCCCCCAGACCTCTGTCTCTGAGAGAAGCCTTAATCTTTTACCCTCTGGGTGGTTCAGAGCACACAGACTCCCCCTCTGCCATCTCCCACTTAGAACACATCCCCAGCCACAGTCTCAGGGATCACAGGAGCTCCTGCTTATCTCTGTAGCCCAGTGATACTAAAACCACAAGCCATAATGGTCCAGGGAGCCCACTTCCAGTGGCTGTCTTTGCGGACTGCTATCTGGGCAGGTCCAGACTGCCAGAGAGATCCCATCCAGATATAGTGCACTGAGATTGTCACACCCACATGTGCTGGGAATGTTCAAACTCTTGGCCTGCACAGGCCTCTCTCAGGAGACTGTGTGGCTTTTGGCTCAGGCTCCATCACCCAGCATGCATACAGAGTGCAAAAGGCTGTGGTTCTAGAGAGCACCAGCTGGCATCCACTCAGACTCTCTCATGTGCACCAGCAGCTTAGGAACCATGGCCCAGAGAATTTGCTGCACTCTCTGGCACGGGTGGTCGTTGAGAGTGGCTGCCCTGGGTCCCTGGGCTTAAGCCTGTGCCTGTGAGCACTTGAATCCACCAGTTGCCCCTTAAGTTCATTTGCTCCTTTTGAGTGCTTCTAACCAGACTCCGAGTTAATGTTTGTCTCCAATCACAGGACAGTCTCACGTTAGGTAATACTTTTTGATGGGTCACTTCTGTGGCTCCCTCCCCCTTCGTTTTATCCTCGGATATAAGTCTGATCATTCAAACTCTGCTGCTTTAACTCACCTCTAGCGCACTGATGTGTTCTGTCCCATAGAGATTTGGAAGTGTATAAACCTACATTTCAAGCTGATTTCATGGGTGTTCAGAGTGTTTTGGTAGATAAACAGCTAGCTTTGGGGAATTTGTTGATAATCAGCTAACTTTAGGTTTTCCTACTTCTCCTCCATCTTGTCTATACCTCACACTTAAGTTTTGAAAACATAAACAAACGTGAGGAGCCTGGATCTGGATAAATCAAGAAGCATACAGCTATAATTATGAGAGAGGAGACATCTCAACTGATAGAAGGGAAAAAAAGAAACCTAAAATACCCCTATAAACGATTACAACAGCAGAGCCAATAAATGAGAGAAAAGGAAAAATTCCTGGAAACATACCGCCTATCAAGACTAGGTCATGAAAAGTACAAAATCTGAGCAATCTGGTAATGAAAAAAAAGTTTGTAGCACTAATCAAACACCTACCAACACACAAAAAGCCAGGACCAAATGATTTCCCTGGCAAATTCTTCTAGACATTTAATGAAGGCAATGTTCGTTCTTCCCCTCTATTCCAGAAATTCAGGAGGAGGGAACACTCTAATGAATTTACAATTTCCTAAAACAAAATTCAGATAAGAACAGATTATATACAGATAAGAAACAAATTATATACCACTTTAATAAAATAAAGATTAAAAGAAACCATATAATTCTATCTAAATTTGTTTCTATCTTTAATTCTCTAATTCTTAAAGGACCGCTATTTAAATTTATTTTATTATGTTCAGTTAGCCAACGTATCATAGTTACATGTTTTTCCTATAGCGTTCAATGATTCACTAGTTGCATGTAATATCCAGTGCTCATCATAACATGTGATGCACCGCCTCAATACCCATTACCCAGTTACCTGATTCCCCCCATGCCTCTCCCTTCTGTAACCATCAGCTTGGTTCCCAGAGTCCTGAATCTCTCATGGTTTGTCTCCTTTTCTGACTTCTTCCCGTTCAGTTTTCACTTTCTTCTGGTAATGTTGATGCTATTCCTCATGTCCCACATATGTGTGAACCCATATGATATCTGTCTTTCTCAGCTTGACTTATTTCATTTAGCATAATCCCCAGCAGTTCCATCCATGTTAATGCAAATGGGGGGTATTCACCCTTCTTGATGGCTGTGGAATATTCCATTGCATATATGGACCACAACTTCTTTATCCATTAGTCTTTGGAAGGGCATCTCAGCTCCATCCACAGTTTGGCCATTGCGGACATTGCAATCCCTTCAATATATGCAGTTTATTGAACAGTATAAACCACAGTTTTTTTTCCCTCTGAATAAAGCCAATTGGTAAACATGGCTATACCAATTACAAGGGGCATGTAGAATAAACTAAATGGGGCAAATAACACTATCCAGTGCTCTTCCTTAAGAGTAAGCTATAATGCAGAATATCACTGTCTTTGAAACCTGGCCTTTACAAACGTGTTCAAGTTAAAATAAGGTAGACTGAGCCCTATTCCATTATGACTGGTGTTGTAGAAGACTAAGAAATTGGAACAAAGACAACACAATGCATCCATGCACTAGCATCTTTCCAATTAAAAGTGACTTTCCTTCCCTTTTTCTTATACAGATCACAGGGGAAAAGAGTTAATAAAGGACGATTTCATATACAAGATAATAATCCTCACAGATGGCCAAGGATGCCCAAGAGTGCTCACTGTTTATTTAGATCTTTAGAAGTTGCAGTTGAAATAGGAACACCTGCCTATTTCAGGAGAAAAGTTTGTTCCCTTTACCATATTAGGGAAGTTCTCTCCAATAATTGTCTCCAATATACCTTCTGCTCCCCTCTCTCTTTCTTCTTCTTCTGGAATCCCAATTATTCTAATGTTGTGTCATCTTATGGTGTCGCTTATCTCTCGAATTCTCTCCTTGTGGTCCAGTATTTGTTTGTCTCTCTTTTGCGCAGCTTCTTTATTCTCTGTCATTTGGTCTTCTATGTCACTAATTCTTTCTTCTGCCTCATTTATCCTAGCAGTGAGAGCTTCCATTTTTGATTGCACCTCATGAATAGCTTTTTTTTATTTCAACTTGGTTAGATTTTCATTCTTTTATTTCTCCAGAAAGGGTTTTTATCTCTCTGGAGAGGGTTTCTCTAATATCTTCTATGTCTTTTTCGAGCCTGGCTAGAACCTTGAGAATTGTCATTCTGAACTCTAGATCTGTCATGTTACCTATGCCCATATTGATTAGGTCTCCAGCCTCTGGTACAGCCTCTTGTTCTTTTTTTGAGGTGAGTTTTTCACCTTGTCATTTTGTCCAGATAAGATTTGCTTTCTCCTGCTGTGGAATTCCGCTGTTCTTGGTGACTGAAGTTGGTTTTGGATGGGTTTCTTGTTGATCTTCTGGGGGAAGGGCCTGTTGTCGTAATTCTCAAGTGTCTTTGCCGCAGGCGGAATTGCACTGCCCTTGCCAGGGGCTGGGCTAAGTAATCCACTTGGGTTTGCTTTCGGGAGCTTTTGTTCCCTGAGCACTTCCCGTAGAGTTCCGGAGGACAGGAATGAAGATGGCGGGCTCCCAATCTCTTGGCCCGGAGGAGACAAGAGCTTGGGATTCCGCTCCTCAGTGCGCCCTCAGAGAAAAGTGCCCAACTGCCCTGCCTCCCTGGCCTGTGGTCGCACCTTGAGGAAAGCAGTCAATTGCTGGAACCTGGAGAAAAGCTCCTGGTCGCTTCTGTCTCCGTGGCCTCTGGCCACGCTCTGAGCCCACCCAGCCTGTGACCGGCACAAGATAACCCTGGTCTGAGAGCTCACTCCTCGGCTTTGTCGCTGTAGCCGGCTTCCCTGCTCTAATACCTGTGAGCTCTGTGGCACTCAGACACCCCCGGACTTTCTGTGATCTCGTGGGACCCGGGGTTATGCTGACCCCGCCTGGGTTTCCCCCTGGTTTAGCCTCTGGAGTGATGTCTCCCAGTGGAGCGGAATTTTAAAAGTCCCAATTTTGTGCTCAGTTGCTCCACCACTTGCCGGGAGCCGGCATTCACTTCTCCGCAGGTCCTACCTTTCAGAAAGTGATCGATTTTCTGTTTCTAGAATTGTTGCTCTTCTTCTCTTCAATTTCCTGTTGGATTTGTAGGTGTTCACAATGGTTAGATAAGCTATCTAGCTGATCTTCTGCTACCCAATGTCGTCTCAGCCTGTTACTTCTCCCCCATCTCAACTCCTCCCCCTCAGGAGAAAAGTTGATGTAAATTATGGTATACTGACCCTCGTGTTTTTTTTTCTCTTTGCATAAACACAAAAGCACAACCCACACCCAAAATGCAGCTATATGAAAGGCTTTTGTGCCAGTTTCAAGAAGACAACATGTATCTCTGAAGGGCCCATTGAAGATGTTTCAAATCTGTAAGAACACTGAGCATTCCCACAAGGCAGGTTCCTCTGTGGAACTGAATCAAGAAGTTGCACCACAAGCCTGTCATAACCCTCTAATTTCCATCTGTGAAATATTTTCATAAAAAAAACCTGGCAGTGCAAGGTATGGATTAAGGGAATTTCTAATGGAGCCAGAAGAGGATGAAAACTGTGAGAACAAAGGGCCATTGCAGTGAGAGGGACAGAGGATGCTACAAGTTGGTGATGAGATACAGGAAGAGGAAGAAGAGGTGAAAGAACAGGAGATATCAGAGCCAAGATCTGGCATTTTAGGATGGTGGGAGGATCTCTATACCTGATTGCATTCCATGGGGACATATGTCAAAAAATTTTTTGTTTGTTTTTTTATTTTTTAATTAAATTTTTTATTTATTTTCAGCGTAACAGTATCCATTGTTTTTTCAACACACCCAGTGCTCCACGCAATCTGTGCCCTCCCTAATACCCACCACCTGGTTCCCCCACCCTCCCACCCCCGCCCCTTGAAAACCCTCAGGTTGTTTTTCAGAGTTCATAGTCTCTCATGGTTCACCTCCCCTTCCAATTTCCCTCAACTCCCTTCTCCTCTCCATCTACCCTTGTCCTCTATATTATATGTTATGCTCCACCAATAAGTGAAACCATATGATACTTGACTTTCTCTGTTTGACTTATTTCACTCAGCATAATCTCTTCCAGTCCAGTCCATGTTGCTACAAAAGTTGGGTATTCGTCCTTTCTGTTGGAGGCATAATACTCCATAGTGTATATGGACCACATCTTCCTTATCCATTCATCCGTTGAAGGGCATCTTGGTTCTTTCCACAGTTTGGGGATCGTGGCCATTGCTGCTATAAACATTGGGGTACAGATGGCCCTTCTTTTCACTACATCTGTATCTTGGGGGTAAATACCCAGCAGTGCAATTGCAGGGTCATAGGGAAGATCTATTTTTAATTTCCTGAGGAATCTCCACACTGTTCTCCAAAGCAGCTGCACCAGTTTGCATTCCCACCAACAGTGTAAGAGGGTTCCCCTTTCTCCACATCCTCTCCAACACACGTTGTTTCCTGTCTTGCTAATTTTGGCCATTCTAACTGGTATAAGGTGGTATCTCAATGTGGTTTTGATTTGAATCTCCCTGATGGCTAGTGATGATGAACATTTTTTCATGTGTCTGATAGCCATTTGTATGTCTTCATTGGAGAAGTGTCTGTTCATATCTTCTGCCCATTTTTTAATATGATTATCTGTTTTGTGTGTGTTGAGTTTGAGGAGTTCTTTATAGATTCTGGATATCAACCTTTTATCTGTACTGTCATTTGCAAATATCTTCTCCCATTCCGTGGGTTGCCTCTTTGTTTTGATGACTGTTTCTTTTGCTGTGCAGAAGCTTTGGATCTTGATGAAGTCCCAAAAGTTCATCTTTGCCTTTGTTTCCTTTGCCTTTGGAGACATATCTTGAAAGAAGTTGCTATGGCTGATATCAAAGAGGTTACTGCCTATGTTCTCCTCGAGGATTCTGATGGATTCCTGTCTCACGTTGAGGTCTTTTATCCATTTCGAGTTTATCTTTGTGTACGGTGTAAGAGAATGGTCAAGTTTCATTCTTCTACATATAGCTGTCCAGTTTTCCCAGCACCCTTTATTGAAGAGACTGTCTTTTTTCCACTGGATATTATTTCCTGTTTTGTCAGATTATTTGACCATAGAGTTGAGGGTCCATATCTGGGCTCTCTACTCTGTTCCACTGGTCCATGTATCTGTTTTTATGCCAGTACCATGCTTGGTGATTACAGCTTTGTAGTAAAGCTTGAAATCATGTAACGTGATGCCACCAGTTTTATTTTTGTTTTTCAACATTTCCTTAGCAATTCAGGGTCTCTTCTGATTCCATACAAATTTTAGTATTATTTGCTCCAGCTCTTTGAAAAATACTGGTGGAATTTTGATCGGAATGGCATGAAAGTATAGATTGCTCTGGGCAGTATAGACATTTTAACGATGTTTATTCTTCCGATCCAAGAGCCCAGGACCTGACGGATTCCCTGCGGAATTCTATCAAACTTTCAAAGAAGAAATAATACCTATTCTCCTGAAGCTGTTTCAAAAAATTGAAGCAGAAGGAAAACTTCCAGACTCTTTTTATGAAGCCAGCATCACCCTGATCCCCAAACCAGGCAAAGACCCTACCAAAAAGGAGAATTTCAGACCAATATCACTGATGAATATGGATGCTAAGATTCTCAACAAGATCCTAGCAAACAGGATCCAACAGCACATTAAAAAGATTATCCACCATGACCAGGTGGGATTCCTCCCTGGGTTACAAGGATGGTTCAACATTCGCAAATCAATCAATGTGATAGAACAAATCAATAAGAGAAGAGAGAAGAACCACATGATCCTCTCCATTGATGCAGAAAAAGCTTTTGACAAAATCCAGCATCCGTTCCTGATTAAAACGCTTCAAAGTATAGGGATAGAGGCAACATTCCTGAACTTCATCAAATCTATCTATGAAAAACCCACAGCAAATATCATCCTCAATGGGAAAAAGCTTGCAGCCTTCCTGTTGAGATCAGGAACACGACAAGGATGCCCACTCTCACCACTCTTGTTCAACATAGTATTAGAAGTCCTAGCAACAGCAATCAGACAACAAAGAGAAATAAAAGGTATCCAAATCGGCAAGGAAGAAGTCAAACTCTCTCTCTTCGCAGATGACATGATTCTTTATATGGAAAACCCGAACGACTCCACCCCCAAACTACTAGAACTCATACAGCAATTCAGTAATGTAGCAGGATACAAAGTCAATGTCCAGAAATCAGTGGCTTTCTTATACACTAACAATGAAAATACAGAAAGGCAAATTAGAGAATCGATTCCATTTACTATAGCACCAAAAACCATAAGATACCTCGGAATAAACCTAACCAAAGAGGTTAAGGATCTGTACTTGAGGAACTACAGAACACTCCTAAAAGAAATTGAAGAAGACACAAAAAGATGCAAGACATATGTCAAAATTAAATAAACATTCTCTGGCCCAAGTTGGTCCTTGTTATCTTTAAAAAAAAAAAGTTGTGTATGCATGTATCTGACAGAAAGTGACAGAGAGAGCACAATCAGAGGGGTAGCTGGAGAGGGAGAAGCTGACTTCCACTCAGCAAGGACCCACATGTGGGACTCGATACCATGACCTTGGGATCATGACCCAAGTTGAAGGGAGCCACTTAACTGAAGGAGCCAGCCAGGTGCCCCGTCTTGTAGTCTTAATGCCTCATTGTTCTATAACAGAACAACTGCTACATCACTGCTCAGAATTTCAGATGATACTGATTTTGGTTTGGGAGGTAACTTGCTCTATCAGACCTGATTTCATACTTAGCATAGCTTGTAGTCTTGGAGACATGGACTTGGCTATATACAGACTATTCTCTCAAGCATATTGTGGTGATGAAATCATATAGCCACATAATATCCAAAGGGTGGTTTTTTTTCCATTCCTTTATAGTTACCTCTCTATTTGTATAAAAGGAAGAAAGTATCAACTCGGGAGTCTTATTTTGAATTATTAAAATCCTCTCCCTGAGCCCTTTAATCTATACTAAGTGAGCTAATGTCTTTCCTGACATTTAACTTCCTTCCTAGTCTACAGTTACCCTCCCTTCCTTACCCAGAGGCAGTGGAGTAAATCTATAGTCAGATACAATGCATAGCTTTAGAGAAGATAAGATTCTGATAGGGCTGGGGATAAAGGAAGGATGTGGGAAAGTAGGGATAGGAACCGGCCAAATGACCGAATAGGGTTGGGGAGCTCTGATAATAAGCAATTATTATGGTATTTCTGTTTGTTACAGAGAACAGCAAGGGTCATAGCGACCCTACTTCATCTAGATAGTTCTCATTGAGCCTCTTCTCTTGTCGCCTACACATATTGGGGAAGGCCTAGACATGATGAGCAACAAGATCTGAAACCAGATCTTATTCCCACCTTATTCCACAGAGTCATCATGAGATTGTTTTCCACCTATTGGCTACCAGTCACTAAGCCTTTAAATCAGAGAAACCTATCCCCTAACCTATTGTCTTTTAACACCTCTGATGAGGGAGCCATTCTCTGACCCTCCTGGAGTCATATCCATTTTCCCCTAAGCACTCAGTGATATCCCATGAGTGCATTTTATATGTTTTTAGTATAATTGTCTCAGAAAGACTCTCATGATCATCCTTTGACCTGTTCTCAATCACACTAAAGCATTGAATAGACATGCAGAAACTTCACTAGCACCCCCAAGAAATCCTTAAAAAGCGATTGTAAGCCTCTGGATAACAGTTTGGCCAAACTCCAACATCCTGGTGGTAAGGGGATGTAGGAATCTTTACATGCTTGCAAGTAGAGAAGGAAGAGCTTACTGTAATAGAATCTAAAGTCTTTCACTTATGGACATGATATAGTTTTGGTAGCATATAAAGACAAGAACCAGAACAAGGTACACTCAACATGAAATCCCTTGGCTCTTTAGTTCAAGGACAAATCTGTCCAAGCAATTCTGTAGCCTATTCCTGGAGTAGGAAGAGATACATTTGGGCCTTAAGATTTCCTTTCCCTTTTGCTCCAAAGGCTGCCATTTCACTCACTGCTCTAGGCAAGGGACAAGTTGTATTATCTCTGAAGAGAGAGAGAAAAGAAAGTTACAACATCACAGAGTCCCCAAAGGCAGACAGAGAGCTCTTTAGAGTGAACAATGAAGGTGTTGCCCCAAAGGTGAATTGGCTCAGTTGAGAAGAGTCTGGTTTGGTTTTGTTTTCTATACTCCACACATAAGTGAAATCATAGGGTGTCTATCTTTCTCTGGCCTATTTCACTTAGCATAAAACTCCTCGGATCCATCCAAGTTGAGAAGGGGAGGAAAATTGGGGGATGGGCAAAATAGATACAGGGGATTAAGAGTTATAAACTTCCAGTTATAAGATACATACATCACATGGATAAAAAGTATGGCCTGGGGAATATAGTCAATAATACTGTAATAGCCTTGTATGGTAACACATGGTTAGTACACTTCATAGGGTTAGCACTAAGTACAGTAAAGAATTTACAAATTACTATATTATACATCTGAACCAATATAACCTTGTTATGTTAATCATGCTTCAATATTAAGAAAAATAATTACAAAGAAGAAGACACCTATCAATAACTGATGTACATTGATGTAAACATAATTTCTTGGCTGTCTTAGTTTAAATGCTAGTAAACGCAAAATAGTTTTGGGGTGGCCAAGTACTCAGAGCACAGGTGTGATGATTAGGTATTTCTATTCATCTTTGTTCTACTCAGGTTCATTAATTCAGCCTAGGGGAACTCTAAGGCCAATATCGAATCCCATCAAACTCTCTGTGCCGTGGATGTATTTTGGTTCTCCTACAGAAATCTCTGATTTTTCAAATTTGTTCCAAGAGAAAATTGGTAAACCACTGAGATTACAACAGGAAAGGTAACAGAGTGCAGGATGCAGATATATTTTGAATCCAACTGGCATTTCTTACTAACAGCCTAATCTCAGGAAAGTTCTCTTTTTCCTTTGTTGCAAGGTTAAATTCGTGATTCTTCTCTTATGAGTGATGGTTAAAGCTCTCCATTTGTACAACACAACTCTTAAGAGAATAAGAATTTCCAAAATATGAAGCTCTCTTTCCAAAACCATTTTCCTCAATATCCTCCATTTAACATAAATCAAAGCCAATCTTTGGCAATTATGAAAGGTCCTTTTGCGGTTTATGTGTTTAATTATTGTGGAGAATAATCTCCATTGAAATATAGCCATGACATCTCCAGGAAACTAAAACAAGACCTAGGTTCATGAGCAGGAGGTTAAAATGCCCATGAATTACTACAGTTAGGTGAAAGAACAATGCTTCAAAAGAGGAGCTGACGATGTTCTCTTTAGAGCACTGGAAATGTTCTGGATCATGGATGTCTTGCAAAAAAAAAAAATATGTTATTTACATAGTCTGACAAAGACTTCTACTTGTATAATTTTACTTAAAAAATCTTGCATTCTCATAGCTTAAATAAAATGGTTGAATAGAGAGAGGGAAGCACTATCCTTCCATGTAGAAAGAAGTCTCTTGAGGTCAAGGACTAGCCCATAGTTTAAGAAGGTGAGGAAGATAACTTATGAAAAGGCCTATGTCTTTGGTGGGAACCACATGATTTCCCAACTTAGAGAGGGAATGTGCTTTTCTGGACATGAGATGGAGGGATAAGGGAGACTATTCCCTATGTATTCCTCTATATCATCTCTGGGAAGTGGATTTAGAGCCAAGCATCATGGAATCCAGCAGTTTTTTCCCAGAGGCTGAGGAAAAGCCACAGAGACTACTAAGTGGTCAAGGGAGAATCAGGGTTTAAGAGAGGATTCTTCGGTGTGAAGACTGCATTTCTAGAAATATCAAGTGGCCCTTAGTTTTTAATATTAATAGGAACATCAACATTAATAGCAAGATGTATAATGATGAGAATGAACCATGCCTATTGGTAAAAAGAACATTAGGGATATGACAACTTCTGATAGCCCAGCAATGTACACAGGGATGGAGGCAGAAAATATAAATAACCCCTTTGAGATATAAGGGGAGATTTGAAGGGATGGGAGGCAAGATGGCAGAGAAATAAGAGGCGCTGTTCAACTGGTCTCCTACCCTGAGCTGATTATCTACCGGAGCATTCTGAATACCCATGAAATCAACCTGAAATAGGAATTATACTGGGGGCAGAAGACACCAGTGGACAGGCAAAGTGGAGTGGGAACATCAGCCCAATATTGGAAGATAAAAGGTGAGGGAGCCACCAGAAGTGACCCATTGGAAAGTAATACCCCCATACGAGAGTGCCCTGTGACTGGGGACCAGCATTAACTTGGAGTCTCATTGAAAGCACTCAAAAAGAGCAAACAATCTTAATGGGAAATTGGTGGAATCAGGTAGTTAGGGACACCAGCTTATGCCCAAGGACCCAGGACAGCCACCGCTGATGCTGTGCCAAAGAGAGTGTGGTAAAGAAGTCAGGTGTTGTTTCCTGCTCTTTGAAAAATACTGGTGGAATTTTGATCGGAATGGCATTAAAAGTATAGATTGGTCTAGGCAGTATAGACATTTTCACAATGTTTATTCTTCCAATCCAAGAGGATGGAATGGTCTTCCATCTTTTTGTGTCTTCTTCAATTTCTTTTATGAGAATTCTGTAGTTCCTTGAGTACAGTTCTTTAACCTCTCTGGTTAGGTTTATTCCCAGGTATCATATGGTTCTTGATGCTATAGTAAATGGAATCGATTCACTAATTTGCCTTTCTGTATTTTCATTGTTAGTGTATAAGAAATCCAGTGATTTCTGGACATTGGCTTTGTATCCTGCCATATTACTGAATTGCTGTATGAGTTCTAGTAGTTTGGGGGTGGAGTCTTTTGGGTTTTCCATGAGGTAGAAACCAGAGGTACAGTAGAACGTATCAATGAAACTAGAAGCTGGTTTTTTGAAAGAATCAATAAGATCGATACACCGTTGGCCACACTAATCCAAAAGAAAAGAGAGAAAGCCCAAATTAATAAAATTATGAATGAAAAGGGAGAGATCACAACTAACACCAAGGAAGTAGACACAATCATCAGAAGCTATTATCAACAGTTATATGCCAATAAGCTAAGCAACCTAGATGAAATGGATGCATTCCTGGAAAACTATAAACTCCCAAAATTGAACCAGGAAGAAATTGACAACCTGAATAGACCGATATCTAGTAACGAGATTGAAGCAGTGATCAAAAACCTCCCAAAAAACAAGAGCCCAGGATCTGACGGATTCCCTGGGGAATTCTATCAAACGTTCAAAGGAGAAATAACACCTATTCTCCTGAAGCTGTTTCAAAAAATTGAAGCAGAAGTAAAACTTCCAGACTCTTTTTATGAAGCCAGCATTACCCTGATCCCCAAACCAGGCAAAGACTCTACAAAAAAGGAGAATTTCAGACCAATATCCCTGATGAATATGAATGCTAAGATTCTCAACAAGATCCTAGCAAACAGGATCCAACAGCACATTAAAAAGATTATCCACCATGACCAGGTGGGATTCCTCCCTGGGTTACAAGGATGGTTCAGCTTTTGCAAATCAATCAATATGATGGAACAAATCAATAAGAGAAGAGAGAAGAACCACATGGTCCTCTCAATTGATGCAGAAAAAGCTTCTGACAAAATCCAGCATCCGTTCCTGATTAAAATGCTTCAAAGTATAGGGATAGAGGGAACATTCCTGAACTTCATCAAATCTATCTATGAAAGACCCACAGCAAATATCATCCTCAATGGGAAAAAGCTTGCAGCCTTCCTGTTGAGATCAGGAACACGACAAGGATGCCCACTCTCACCACTCTTGTTCAGCATAGTATTAGAAGTCCTATCAACAGCAATCAGACAACAAAGAGAAATAAAAGGTATCCAAATCGGCAAGGAAGAAGTCAAACTCTCTCTCTTCGCAGATGACATGATGCTTTATATGGAAAACCCGAAAGACTCCACCCCCAAACTACTAGAACTCATACAGCAATTCAGTAATGTGGCAGGATATAAAGTCAATGTCCAGAAATCAGTGGCTTTCTTATACACTAATAATGAAAATACAGAAAGGCAAATTAGAGAATTGATTCCATTAAGTATAGCACCAAGAACCATAAGATACCTCAGAATAAACCTAACCAAAGAGGTTAAAGATCTGTACTCGAGGAACTACAGAACACTCCTAAAAGAAATTGAAGAAGACACAAAAAGATGGAAGACCATTGAATGCTCTTGGATCGGAAGAATAAACATCGTTAAAATGTCTATACTGCTCAGAGCAATCTATACTTTTAATGCCATTCCAATCAAAATTCCACCAGTATTTTTCAAAGAGCTGGAGCAAATAATACTAAAATTTGTATGGAATCAGAAGAGACCCCGAATTGCTAAGGAAATTTTGAAAAAGAAAAATAAAACTGGCGGCATCCCGTTACCTGATTTCAAGCTTTCCTACAAACCTGTGATCACCAAGACAGCATGGTACTGGCATAAAAACAGATACATGGACCAGTGGAACAGAGTAGAGAGCCCATATCTGGACCCTCAACTCTATGGTCAAATAATCTTTGACAAAACAGGAAAAAATATCCAGTGGAAAAAAGACAGTCTCTTCAATAAATGGTGCTGGGAAAACTGGACAGCTGCATGTAGAAGAATGAAACTCAACCATTCTCTTACACCGTACACAAAGATAAACTCGAAATGGATAAAAGACCTCAACGTGAGACAGGAATCCATCAGAATCCTCGAGGAGAACATAGGCAGTAACCTCTTTGATAACAGCCACAGCAACTTCTTTCAAGATATGTCTCCAAAGTCCAAGGAAACAAAAGCAAAAATGAACTTTTGGGACTTCATCAAGATCCAAAGCTTCTGCACAGCAAAAGAAACAGTCAACAAAACAAAGAGGCAACCCACGGAATGGGAGAAGACATTTGCAAATGACAGTACAGACAAAAGGTTGATATCCAGGATCTATAAAGAACTCCTCAAACTCAACACACACAAAACAGACAATCATATTTTAAAAATGGGCAGAAGATATGAACAGACACTTCTCCAATGAAGACGTACAAATGGCTATCAGACACATGAAAAGATGTTCATCATCAGTAGCCATCAGGGAGTTTCAAGTCAAAACCACATTGAGATACCACCTTACACCAGTTAGAATGGCCAAAATTAGCAAGACAGGAAACAATGTGTGTTGGAGAGGATGTGGAGAAAGGGGAACCCTCTTCCACTGTTGGTGGGAATGCAAACTGGTGCAGCCACTTTGGAGAACAGTGTGGAGATTCCTCAGGAAATTAAACATAGAGCTTCCCTATGACCCTGCAATTGCACTGCTGGGTATTTACCCCAAAGATACAGATGTAGTGAAAAGAAGGGCCATCTGTACCCCAATGTTTATAGCATCCATGGCCACGGTCGCCAAACTGTGGAAAGAACCAAGATGCCCTTCAACGGATGAATGGATAAGGAAGATGTGGCCCATGTACACTATGGAGTATTATGCCTCCATCAGAAAGGACGAATACCCAACTTTTGTAGCAACATGGACAGGACTGGAAGAGATTATGCTGAGTGAAATAAGTCAAGCAGAGAGAGTCAAGTATCATATGGTTTCACTTATTTGTGGAGCATAACAAACAATACGGAGGACAAGGGGAGATGGAGAGGAGAAGGGAGTTGAGGGAAATTGGAAGGGGAGGTGAACCATGAGAGACTACAGACTCTGAAAAACAACCTGAGGGCTTTGAAGGGGCGGGGGGTGGGCGGGTGGGGGAACCAGGTTTTGGGTATTGGGGAGGGCACTGATTGCATGCAGCACTGGGTGTGGTGAAAAAACAATGAATACTGTTACGCTGAAAATAAATAAAACATTTAATTAAAAAAGAAAAAGATGCCCTTCAACGGATGAATGGATAAGGAAGATGTGGTCCACATACACTATGGAGTATTATGCCTCCATCAGAAAGGACGAATACCCAACTTTTGTAGCAACATGGACGGGACTGGAAGAGATTATGCTGTGTGAAATAAGTCAAACAGAGAGAGTCAAGTATCATATGGTTTCACTTATTTGTGGAGCATAAGAAATAATATAGAGTACAAGGGGAGAACGAGAGGAGAAGGGAGTTGAGGGAAATTGGAAGGGGAGGTGAACCATGAGAGACTACAGACTCTGAAAAACAACCTGAGGGTTTTGAATTGGTGGGAGGGTGGGAGGTTGTGGGTACCAGGTGGTGGGTATTAGGGAGGGCACAGATTGCATGGAGCGTTGGGTGTGGTGAAAAAGCAATGAATACTGTTATGCTGAAAAAAAAATATATATATATATATATAGAGAGAGAGAGAGAGTTGTGGAGTCATCCAGAAATAAGGCCACTACCAATATAATCATTTATGATTCTTTAAGGATTTTATATATTTACTTGACAGAGATCACAAGTCGGCGGGGCGGGGGTGGGGGTGAGGTGGCTTTCCCTGAACAGAGAGCCCTATGTGGGGTTTGATGCCAGGACCCTGAGATCATGACCTAAACCAAAGGCAGAGAGGCTTAAAACCGTGAGCCACCAAGGTGACCCATAATAATTTATTATTAAAAAAGAAAAAAAGATGGAAGCTCTAATTGCTCAGATAAATGAGGCTAAAGAGTCAGTGATTTAGAAGAGAAAATGATGGAGAAAAAGAAGCTGAGAAAAAGAGAGGAAAAACAACTCCTGGGTCATCATGAGAGAATTCAAGAGATCAATGGTACCAAAAAGTAAAATAATATTTGAATAATAGGGGTCCCAGTACAGGAGGAGAGGGGAGAGGGGCAGAAGGCTTATTTGAAATTAGAACTGAGAACTTTCCTAATGTGGGGAAGGAAAAAGGAGTTGAAGTCCAGGTGGCAGAGAGAAGTGCGCTCAAAATCAGTAAAAATAGGTCTACACCTCAACATACAATAGTGAAGCTTGCAAATTTCAGAGATTGAAAATCCTGAAAATTAGCTTGGGGCAAAAGGTCTATAACCAATAAGGGTAGACTCATAAGGCTGAAAGCATACCTGTTCACAGAGATCTGAAAGACCAGAAAGAACTGGCATTAGAAACTCAACTGATAAATGGGAAACATATGTGGCCAAGAATCCTTGATCCGGCAAAGCCGTCATTAAGAATAGAAACCAAAGAGTCTCCAGGACAAACAGAAACTAACGGAATTTGTGAACACTAAACCATCTCTGCAAGAAATGGGATCCTTTGAGCAAAGACAGAGCCAAAAAGCAACAAAGATGAGAAAGGAGCAAAGAAAAATCTAGAGGAGCAGCGAGTTTCACAATACAATGACATTGAGTTCCTAGTTTCTTCTTCTTTTTTTCCTTGCAACTTTTTATTATGAAATATATGACACATACATAAAAGTAAACAAAATAATACAATGAACACCCATGTAATAATTGCTCAGCTTAATAACTACCAGTCTGCTCAGTAGAGAGTCTGCTTCTCAAACTCCCCCTGCAACTCCCCCACTCTGCTGTCTTACTCTCTCTTTCAAATAGGTAAATAAAATCCTTTTAAAAAGAATAACTGTATTAAAATATATTTACAATCTAACTCTAAGTTAAAGACTTCTGAAATTGTTTTGTTTATCCTTCCAGTTTTTTATCTGTGTACTTCTTTTGTAATTGAGCTGATAGTGTATATACTCCCTTTCCTTGTTTATAATGGCTAGTTATATTTGATCATATAAGTTCTTATCTTTTAATAATTATGCCGAATGTAAGTGAGCTTATTACTTCAATCGAAAGACACAGGGTATCAGGTTGGATTAAAAAAAAAAAGTAGGACTGATTGATATGCTGTCTCTAAGAGACCAAAAGACACATCTAGATTGGAAGTGAGGGGATGGAAAACCATTTATCATGCTAGTGGACATCAAAGGCTGGAATAACCATCCTTATACCAAACTAACTAGATTTTAAAGGAAGACTGTAATAAGAGATGAACAAGAACATTATATCATCATAAAAGGGTCTGTCCAACAAGATTAACAATTGTAAATGTTTATGCCTCCACTTGAGACCCGCTAATTATATAAACCAATTAATAACAAATTTAAAGTAGCTCATTGATGATAATATAATAATAGTAGGAGAATTTAACACCCCATGCAAAGCAAAGCACAGAAGATCGACAAGGAAACAAGAGCTTTGAATGACACACTGGACCAGATGGACTGGCGTATATTCATAGATATTACAATATGTCATTATATATAACACATATATTCAGAGCATTCCATCCAAAAGCAAAAGAATAGACACTCTTCTTGAGTGCACATGGAACATTCTTCAGAATAGGTAGCATACAGGGTCACAAGTCAGGTCTCACCAGTACCATAAGACTGAAATCATTTCGTGGGTATTTTCAGACTACAATGTTTTAAAAATTGAGCTCAATCATAAGAGAAATTTTGGAAGGAACACAAATATATGGAAGTTAAAGAATATCGCACTAAAGAAATAATGGGTTAATCGGTAAATTAAAGAAGAATTTTTAAAAAGCCATGGAAATGTATGCAAACGGAAACACGACAGCTCAGGATTTGGGGGATTCAGCAAGAGCAGTCCTAAGGGAAGGTATATGACAATATAGGTCTTTCCCAACAAACAAGAAAAGTCTCAAGTATACATCTAACCTTACAAGTAAAGGATCTGGAAAAAGAACAGCAAATGAAGCCTAAATGCAGAAGGAGAAGAGACATAACAAAGATTAGAGCAAAATCAACGAAATAAAAATCCAAAGAACAGTAGAACAGCTCAACCAAACTAGGAGCTGGTTCTTTGACAGGATTAATAAAGTCAGTAAAGTCCTAGCTAGACTTTTCAAGCAGAAAAGAAAAATGACTCAAGTAAATATAATCAAGAATGAAAGCAAAGAGGGACGCCCGGGTGGCTCAGTTGGTTAAGTGGCTGCCTTCGGCTCAGGTCATGATCCCAGCATCCTGGGATTGAGTCCCACATCAGGCACCTTGCTTCACAGGGAGCTTGCTTCTCCCTCTGCCACTCTGTCTGCCTGTGCTCTCTCTCTCTCTCTCTCTCTCTCTGTCTGGCAAATAAATAAATAAAATCTCTGGAAAATAAATAAATAAAATATCTAAGAATGAAAGCAAAGAGATCACAACCAATATGACGGAAATACAAACAATTATGAGAGTATTAGGAGCAATACTATTCCAACAAGGAAATGGATCCATTCCTAGAAACATATAAAGTACCAAAACTGAAACAGGAAGAAATAGAAAGCCTGAGCAGACCCTAACAAAGAAGTTGAATCAGTAATCAAAACTCTCAAGAGTCCAGACCTGGATGGTTTCCCAGAAGAATTCTACCAAAGATTTAAGAAGAATTTAATACTTATTCTTCCGAAAGTGTTTCCAAAAATTGGGTGTGGCGAAAAAACAATGAGTACCGTTATGCTGGAAAAAAAAAATTAAAAAAAAAATGGAAAGAAAACTTCCAAGCTCTGTGTACGAAGCCAACATTACCTTGATCCCCAAACCAGACAAAGATACCACCAAAAAGGAAAATAACAGACCAATATCCCTGATTAACATGAATGCAAATATTCTCAGCAAGGTACTAGGTCATAGGATCCAATGGTCCATTTAATGGATTACTCACCACGACCAGGTGGGATTTATTCCTGGGCTGCAAGGGTGATTCAACATCTGCATATCAATCAGTGTGATACAATACATTAATAAAAGGAAGTACAAGTACCATATGGTCCTCTCAATAGATGCAGAAAAAGCATTTGACAAAATACAACATCCTTCCTGATTATAACTCTCAGCAGTGTAGAGAGTTATATGGAGAGAACATACTTCAATATCATAAAAGCCATCTATGAAAAGCCCACAATAAATATCTTTCTTAAGGGGAAAAGGCTGAGAGTGTTTCCCCTAAGGTCAGGAACATGGCAGTGATATCAACTCTCACCCTGTTGTTCAACAAAGTGCTGGATAGTTCACAGGACAAAGCCCAAGCCTCAGCAATCAGAAGAAAAAACGAAAATGAAATTAAAAAATAAAAATAAAAGGCATCCAATTTGTCAAAGAAGTAAAACTTTGACTCTTTGCTGATGACATGATTCTCTGTTGGACACCTGAGACTCCACCTGGCAATTTCTAGAATCACAGAGGAATTCAGTAAAATTCCAGGATATAACATCAATGCATAGAAGTCAGTTGCATTTCTATACACAAGTAATGAGGCAGAAGAAAGGGAAATTAAGGAATTGATCCCATTTACAATTGCACATAAAACCATAAAATACCTAGGAAGACACCTAACCAGAGAGGTAAAAGAATCTGTATTTTGAAAACTATGGGACACTTATGTAAGAGGCTGAGGAAGACACAAAGATGTGGAAAAATATTCCCTGCTAATGGACTGGAAGAACAAATATTGTTAAGACTTCTGTGACATCCAGAGTAATCTACACATTCAGTGCAAATGCTATCAAAACAACACCAGCATTTTTCAAAGAGCTGGAACAAATAATCCTAAAATTGGTACGGAACCCAGAAAAGACCCCGAATAGCCGACAGAACGTTGAAAAAGAAAACGAATCCTGGAGGCTTCAAATTCTGGACTTTGAGGTGTATTACCAAAAGCGGTAATCGTCAGGACTGTACACCACTGGCACAAAAACAGACACCGTAGATCAATGGGATGGAATAGAGAACTCAGAAATGTATACACAGAGCTATGGTCCGCTTGATCTTTGACAAAGCAGGAAAGAGTGCCCAATCGAAAAGAGACCATCTCGTCAACAAATGGTGTTGGGAAAACTGGACAGCCATAGGCACAAGAATGTAAATGGATCATTTTCTTACACCATATAAAAGATAAACTCAAAGACCTAAATGTGAGAGAGGAACCAATCAACATCCGAGAGGAGAATACAGGCAGCACCCTCTTTGACTTCAGCCACAGCATCTTCTTGATAGGTATGTATCAAAGGGCAAGAGTAACAAAAGCAAAAACGAACTATTGGGACTTCCCCAGGATCAAAATCTTTTGCCCAGAAAACGAAAGAGTTGAGAAAACTAAAATACAACCTACCCAATGGGAGAAGATATTTGCAAATGTTGCATCAGATAAAGAGCCAGTATCCAAATTCTATACAGAATTTATCAAATTTAACACTCCAAACCAAATAATCCAGGCAAGTAATAAAAAACAGGAACAGACATTTCTCCATAGAAGACACACAGATAGCCAATACACACAAGACAAAAGTCTCAACATCAGTTGCCATTAGGGAAATGTAAATCAATACCACCATGAGATATCACCTCACACCAGCTGGAATGTCTCAAATGAACAACTCAGGAAAAAAAAAAACAGTTATTAGTGAGGATTTGGAGAAAGGGGACCCCTCATACTGTGGGTGGGAATGCATGCTGGTGCGGTCACTCTCAAAAACAGTACGGAGGTTCCTCAATTGCACTGCTAGGTATTTAAACAAAGGATACAAACATAACGATTTGAAGGGGCACAAGCACCCCAACGTTTATAGCAGCGATGTCCACAATAGCCAAACTATGGAAAGAGTCCAGATATCCATGAA
Source organism: Martes martes (assembly GCF_963455335.1). NCBI lineage: Eukaryota > Metazoa > Chordata > Mammalia > Carnivora > Mustelidae > Martes > Martes martes. The sequence goes on from NC_137907.1 coordinate 16,453,483, forward strand.
AAGATGAATGGGTAAGGAGCATGTGGGGTATATGTACAATGGAGTATCATTCAGCCATCAAGATCATGAGATTTTGCTGTTTGCAACAATGTGGATGGGACTAGAGGGTATTACGCTAAGCAATGTGAGTCAGAGAAAGACAAAAATTATATGGTTTCACTCATATGTGGAATTTAAGAAGCAAAACAGATGAGCATAGGGGAAGTGAAGGAAAAATAAAATAAGATGAAGTTAGAGGATGAGATAAACTGTAAGAGACTCTTAACTATAGAGAATAAACCCCAGGTTGCTGGAGGGGAGGTAGGTGGGGTGCTGGGGTAACTGGTTGATGGGCACTACGGAGGGCACATGATGTAATGAACACTGGGTATTATATACAGCCGATAAATCACTACATTCCACCCCGGAAACAAATAATAAAATATATGTTAACTAAATCGATTTTAAATTAAGAGCTTACTCCTTGGCGTGTAGTTAAACGTGTGAAAAAAAGAAAGAAAGAAACAGAGAGAATATCATCAAACACTTTGTGTCAGGAAATTGGACAACAAATTGGATATATCCTAGAAACATAGAACCTTCCAAAGCTGAATCCAGGAGAAATATAAAATCTGAACAGACCAAAGCAAAATTAAATTTGGAATAAAAAATCTTCCAACAAAGAAAGTCCAGGACTAGAGGGCTTTACATGTGAACTCCACCAAATATTTAGGAATCAGCTCATACTTATACTTCTAAAAATATTCCAAAAAATTAAAGTGGAAGAAATGCAAACAGGTTTATCCTATGAGGCCGGCATTACACTGATTCCCAAACCAGACAGAGACATTATGGAGAGAAAGGAGAGAATAGGAAGGGAAGGGAAGGGAAGGGAAGGGAAGGGAAGGGAAGGGAAGGGAAGGGAGAAGGAAAAAAGGAAGGAAAGGATTCATAGACCAATATTGCTGATGAATATAGAAGCAAAAATCCTCAGGATGATAGTAGCTAACCAAATTCAACAATGCATTAAAAGTTACATTCACTATAATCACGTGGGGTTTGTTGCAGGGATGCAAGGATGGTTCAATATATGGGAAAGAAGTTATTCACTTAAGACTTTTTTTTTCATTATGATTATAGTACCTTTAAAACTGTTCCAGCTGTATGCTGTATGGTGACCTCCACAGCCCTGCCTTAAAAGTATTCCCAGTGTAACGTATGGTTGAGTAGTCCGTTCCTGCTCACAGATGCATGTACATTGGCTCCTGAATCCAGTCTGTCCCCAGCTCCTTTGCTGGAAAGATGGCTGGGTTTTTAGTGGAAAAGAGGGCCGGGTTGAGATTGGCCTACGAAGGAGGATTGCCATAGGTGGGTGGACATTAGCACACCTAGTGCACACGTTCACTTGTTCTACCCAGTTCTTAGGGAGAAACCACAGTGATGCTGAGGTTTCCTACTAAACGTATTGAGACTGCTGGGGGCAGTTGTCAAGGGTGAAAAATGGGTAGTCAAGTTTCTCTTTCTTTCTCCTGACTCACTAAGTCTGAGGATAGTCCCGGATTTATACAGGTATTTGCAGCTGGAGTGGTACCTCACTGTATGTAAAACTTTGAGGGAGATTCATAGAGAAAGTTAGGTCCTCCCAGTCTTTATACAGTGATGTAGTATTAAAAATACCATACTCACTAAAAGTAATAATTTATAAGCATAGTACTAATAAATGAAACGTTGAGAAGTCTTCATGATATAATGCAGGAATGCTGATGATATGGCAGAGGAGTAGGGGTCCCTATTTCAACTGGTCCCCTGAATTGAGGTGGATATCTCTCAGATCATTCTGACCACCAACAAAATCAGCCTGCAATGTAAGAAGATATATCTGAATCTCTACTAACAGGATCTCTCTGGCGGTTGGTCTTACGATACGAAGCAAGGAGCTATGATTCATCAGGCAGGTTTTGGAAGGTGAATGGAAGGGGGAGGGAACTGCCATCAGCCGGGAAGGTGAAATAACACAGGATCATAAAAACATCTGCGCTGGGGACTGGGCCACAGACTTGCAGTCTGGTAGTGGTGGGGAAAGGATGTTAGTGCAACCCCCAGACTGAAACCTGGAGTTTGGGGGGGCACACGTGTGAACGGGGAGTGGCTTACAGTTTTAGAAGCACAAAGGGCAGAGGTGTGTCTCACCCCTGGAAGCAAGAGGTGAGAGTGCTGCTGTGGGGGTGCACAACCCAGGACGCTATCTCTCTGTTCTGAGCAGAGGTCTGAGCAATCACTTTTGCTCTGATTCTCAGAAGAGAAGCAGAAAGTAACTAAGGAAAGCCCCCAGAGAACAAAAGCCCCCTAAAACCGGTTTTCACTCAGCCCATCCCTCCTCCCCACAGGGGGCAGGGCAAATCTACCCAAACAGGGTTGAGGGAGTAATGGCATGGTAGGCCCCTCTCCCAGGAGACAGGCTGGATGAACAGAGGCTGACAACCCTAAGGTCTCATCAAAACAAGTGCATCTTGCTTGGGTTGTGGTCAGTACTTTGGACTCTGCATTCCCTCAATCACCCCCCAACAAATGACTTAGAGGAGGAACCCCCAACGGAGGAAAGAACCAGACAATGTGACCTTTGCCACAAAATTACTGGATATGGATATAGCCAAGATGTCAGAAACTGATTTCAGAGTAACAATTATCAAGGCAATATCTAGGCTTGAGAAAAATACTGACAATATAGAATCTCTAAGAGCAGAAATGGGATCTAATCAGCCCAAACGTAAAATCCAATGAATGAAACTCCGCCTCAGCTGGATATGCTGACTGCCAGGATAAAGTAGGCAGAAGAATGAATTAGAGAGCTAGAGGATAAGGTGACAGAAGTGATGGAAATTGAGTCAGCATGGGAAAAACAAATTAAAACCCAAGGAATCAAACAGAGAGTTTAGTGACAGAATGAAACGTTCCAATATCAGAATTATTGGGATCCGTGAAGGGGTGGAGAGAGAGAGATCTCAAGTACATATTTCAGCAAATCTTAGCTAAGAACTTCCCTAATCTGGGAAGGAAATAAGCACTTGTGCCACGAGACAGAGAGGACCCCTCCCAAGATCAATGAGCATGCACCGACACCATGACATATAATAGTGCAATTCTCAAATCTTAGATCCAAGAAAACAATCTTGAAAGCAGTGAGAGGGAAAATATTTCTTACATACAGAGGGAGGACCATCAGAATAAGTCAGACCTGTCCACAGAAACCTGGCAAACCAGAAAGGGCTGGCAAGACATATTCAGGGTACTAAATGAGAAGAACATGTGGCCAAGAATACTTTATCCAGCAAGGCTGTTATTCAGAATAGATGGACAGAGCTTCCACGACGGGCAGAAGCTGAAAGAATATGTGACCATCAAGTCATCCTGCAAGGAATATTAAGGGGCAGGACTCTAAAATGGAGCAAGATATAAAACAGAAAATTACAGTCTGTAGAAACAAGGGCTTCACAGGCAACATGATGACCAAAAAAAAAAAAATCATATTTTTCAGTAATCACTCGCAATATGAATGGCCCAAATGCTCCCATGAAGTGGAACAGGGTTGCAGATTGGATGGAAGAAAGGACCTATCCATATGCTGTCTACAAGAGACTCATTTTGAACTTAAAGATCCTGAAAGTGAAGGAATGGGAGAACAATTGTTCATGCCAACAGACCTCAAAAGAAAGCTGGGGTAGCAATTTTCATATCAGGCAAATTAGATTTTAAGCTAAAGGCTGTGGTTAGAAATACAGAAGGACACTATATCATGCTTAAAGGGCAGTTGAGTTGTCATACTCAGCGTACAATTACTGTCTCTACTGAAATAAAGTTACAGCTGCATTGCAAGGACTATGGCATCTTCTGCTGATTCTAGGACTATAACCAGTTTCTTTTTCATGTAAACAGCCAGCCTAACTTCCAGCAAACATGGAAGTGGTTTTTGGGTAGGCAAGAAGTTTGGTAGAAAGGGCAGTGATGCGGGTGAGGAAACACAGCTGAGTGACCTATTAATGGAGACCATCGATGAATCCCTTTCATAGCCAAATTTTGTTTAGCACAAATTCAAAAGTGTCTATGGATATTGGAGAAGTGAGAAAGAACCAACGGGACTATCCAGTGTTACCTCCTATGTAGCCCTTTTGGGGAAGAAAATTTATCCTTTCTTTGAGAGACGTGAATTTCACCTGCAAACCAATTTCAAAGAGAGGGCGGCTGCAATTTAGGAAAATAAAATATGGTCTACCTGATGAAACCCAGACATTAAATTTAAGTGTAATGATATAATTGCAGCTCTGTAACAGGGTTATTTTTTACAGATTCAAATTAAAGCAGTATAAGCATTGTGTTACATGTCACATAGTTTAAAGCTATTCCAGAGGGAAAGAAAAAAATTACAAATATGACAAATATGACAAAATATTAACATAAGTCTAGTGATTTAAATGCGCCTAAATGAATGAAAGAAGGGTCTTTAAACTTTTTAAAAATAGTTGTGATAGTGATGGTATTGTTCTGTGGATGGACAGTCCTTTGTTTTAGAGAAACATATTGAAGAACTTAAAAATACAATCTGGTGTTCCAACTTGATTTCAATGTAATACAGTGCTATTAAATAAACTGGCCATGACTTTAAGATTATTGAACCTCCCTGATGGATATATGGAGCTCACTGTACTATGGTTGTTATAATAATTCTTATAAATGCCCATAATTTTTTATTGTTTAAATTTTTAAAAAGTATTTTAAGTCATTTGTATTCATAACATGGGATTCAAACTCACAGCCCCCAGATCAAGAGTCGCATGTTCTATCAACTGAGTCAGCCATGTCTCCCACATTGTTTTTAAAGATTTATTAACAGAGAGATACACAGTGAGAGAGGGAACACAAGCAAGGGAAGTGGGAGAGGGAGAAGCAGCCTTCCTGTCTAGCAGGGAGCCCAATACGGGGCACAATACCAGGCCCCAGGGATCATGACCTGAGCCGAAGGCAGATGCTTAATGACTGAGACACCCTGGTGCCCGATTATTTTTTTTTAAATAAGTTGAGTAAAAATTTCTATGGGAGGTAGGCAGGGATGGGGGAAGTTTGTGATAAATATTAAGGAAGACACTTGTTATGATGAGCACTGGAAGTTATATGTAAATGGTGAATCACTAAATTCTACACCTGAAACCAGTATTACCAGATGTGTTAACTAGAATTTAAATAAGGTTTAAAAAAATAAACTTAAAAAATTATGTTGTGTCGCAATTTACGTAATGGTCAGAAACAGGCAAAACTTGACATCGAGTAACCTCTAAGGATTTAGTATCTAGAAAGGAGCATCAAAAGATCTTCTGCAAAGATAGCTATGGTGTATTCCAATCCTGATGCATGAGTGTGTTACCTTTATAAGAATTCTTCAAGCTGTACTTTTATGTTTGTTTGCATTTTTGTGTTTTGAGGAATTTAACATGGTTCACGTTTACTTAAAAAGTAACGAATAAGTGTCCACCAATAGATAAATGGACAAACAAAATTGGTATACAAAGGACTACTGTCCAGCCTTAAAAGGAAAGGAAGTTCTAACAAATGCAATTGTACAATTCCACTTATATGAGTTTGAAGTAGTCAGATTCATAGAGACTAGAATAGTGGTTGCCAGGGACTGGAGCAAGGGCAATTTGAAGAGATAATAAAGCTCCAGATATGGATGGTGGTGATGTTTGCCACAAATGTGAATATACTTAATGCCACTGAGCCACACACTTAAACATAGTTAAGATGGTAAATTTAGGTTACATATATTTTATCACAATTTTATTAAAAAGGAAAAAAATATGTATAATGGGTTGTTTGGAGTGCATGAAAACGTTCATAATAGAATTTTATAGTTAAAAATCCAAATAAAGAACCCCGCATATTAAACATAATTTCCTACAACCTCAACATCAATATATGAAACCAGAAGCACCTGCTTATCCTGAGCCTGATACCATCTACAAATTGTCTGCAACAGACACATCCTCCCAGTTTCCCACTGGCCTTCTAATTCCCTAGTTTCAGTCATTGTCAAGAAGGTTGTGAATTTATTCCTTTAAACTGAGGACACATGTTTCATGGAATCTACAGAGATATAATTGCAACCTGAAATGAGTGTAGTACGGAAGTCATTGCTCAACTTACCCCATCATACTCTTTTATCCCCACCCCAGACCCAACTTGGGTTTATTTGCCCATAGAAGCCTAATTGCCCTGGGAAGCAAATTAGTGAGAATGACCTCATTACTGTCAAGTCTATGTTAGGAACAAGAGGACCTACTTTCAAACCAAGTTTCGGGCACCGCATCTCCTAATGCCTGTTCGTGTACAGCTTTTTCAGCTTTCAAGGAATGTGTAAAAAGTTAAAAAGAATGAGTAGAGGAGGAGGTAGCAGAATTTAGGTCAGAAGGATAAGTGGAATATGATTATGAGGTTTGGGGGATTTCAGCAAGGATTCCGGTAATTACATCATTAAGAAGGGAGACCATGCCAAAATTTTGAGCAAAGGACTCACCTTGACTCAGGTGTCAAAATCCAAGAGCACAATCTCCTTCTCTCGCTCTCTCTCTTTTTTTTTTTAATTTGTATTCATTTTTAAAATTTCTGTGCAGTGTCCTAGAATTCATCGTTTATGCAACACACACAGTGCTCCATGCAATATGTGCCCTCCGTAACACCCACCACCAGGCTCACCCAACCTTTTAAATCTCAACCTGATCAAGCCTCTCCTGCAACCCTGAGCAGTTACCAAGATGTTGGATTTTATGTGTCAACGTAAGTGGGCCACAGGATGCCTAGAGATTTCATTAAACATGATTTTCAGAGGTGTTGGAGAAGATGTTTCTGGATGAGCTTACCATTTGAATTTGTAGACTAAAGAGGCAGATTGTCCTTTTTTTTTTTTTTTTTAAACATGGGTAGGCCTCAGCCAACTTGTCGATGACCTGAATTGAACAAAAGCGCTGGGCTGAAAGAACTCCCTCAGCCTATGTTCAAGCTGGGACATGAGTCTTGCCCTGCTTTGGACTCAGACTCCAACTGGAACAGCGTTCTTGCTTCTCAAGCCTTTGGACTTACACTAAACTGTTGGCCATCTCGAGTCTTTACTTTGCAGATCTGGACTACAGAGCTTGGATTTCTCAGCCTTCACAAGCTTATGTGAAGCACGTCGATAATCTCTCCCAAGATGAGTAATAAATAGTTGCACGTGGTCCTTCTTTTAACTAAAAAAAGGATACATAATGTTTATTGAGTCTGCATTTGAAAGGCCAATTACTCTTTTGGGTGTGTTACTCTGATCTACTTGTTGGGTGGCCCAAGAAGTTGCTGGTTTTAGGAGCCCAGAGCAGCAGAAAATTCTGCAACAGTTCCAGACACCCCTGCAAAGTGCTCTGTGTATGTGAGACATACAGTCTAGCAGATTCAATGCTGCTAGGTCAGTGGCAGCTAGGCATACTCTTTGGAGCCTTTGATAGCGTTGTACACGTGACCTGTAGCACAGTCCCTTAGACTATTTTAGCAAACCCCTGCCATCCTTACTCCGCCTTTGAGAACCAGCCTTTGGTCTGTTACTGGGCATTAGCAGAGACTGCCGTATAGGGACTGGACTGTGGAGTAACAATGCAACCTCACATGCCCATTATGAACTGGGAGTTATCTGACCCATTAGGCCATAAAGTTGGGCATGCACAGCAACATCGCCTCATCAAATGGAAGTGGTATACCTGAGATCAGGCCCAAGGAAGCTGTAAAAGCACAAGGAAATTAGATGACCTCGTGGCCCAAATGCCTGTGATCCCCACTCCTGCTACACTGCCTTCTATCTGTCAGCCTGAACTGTTCGCTTCAGGGGGTTCCTATGATCAGTTGACTGAGAAAGACTCAGGCCTGGTTTCAGATAGTTCTACGGTATACGTAGACATCACCTAAAAGTAGACAGCTGCACAGCACAGCCCCTCTCTGGCACATCCCTGGGCAGGGGGTGAAAGAAAATCCTGCAGAGGGCAGAATGTTGAACAGTCCTGGGCGAGGTTTGGGTGGTATCCTTCACCGCCCAAGTGGTACCAATGGAGAAGACACAGATGTGGAACGTGCCACAAGAAGACTGTACCTTCTGCTATGTGGAGAAAGTGTGTGCCTTGCATTACTTGTAGGGACGGCTGGAAGACTCCTGCTGTCAGACTTAACAAATGAAACCCCCTCAGTCTCAGAAGTAAGCTCTCTCCTCAATGGTAGGAGGCCTGAAGGCTTTCGAGGAAAAGAACAAGGAGTCCTAGGATAAAGGGGGTGGGGTGGAGCAAGAAAAGCCTTTGTTCTGTTGATGTGCTCTGCAAAATAATTTCATTAGTAAGTGTACAATATATCTTAAGGCACTGGCATCACAGTCCGGGAACCATTTTGTGGACGGTCTCCATGCGTCAAGTGAGGTGGGATGGGACCATGTTCTTACAGGAAAAAAGAAGTTTAGAGTAGCTAAAGTACATTCTCAAATGATAACAGTATATACAGGTACAACACGTACCACACGCTACCTTATAGACATTAAATGCCGTTATCCCTCATAACAACCCTTTATTCCTTTATTTTTTTTCACACGTGGAACTGAGACACACAACAATGAAGGAATGTGAGAACACAACACACATTGGCAAGGCTGAGTATTCAGACCCACAGGCTGCGTCCAGGATGTCTACTATATCTCAAAATAGCATGACAGGTCGGAGGTAGCAAAGATGGGATTAGAAAGTGAGTGAAATTTAACACAGGGCAAAGGCAGACCTGCTCTGTAGCCTAAAACTGCCTCTCTCTTTTTTGAGGAGGGAGGACAGGAGGAAAAGGAACCCAACCTCATATTTATTAGATGAGCTGCATTTAATCTTCTCTGTCTCATAACCTTGGATTTGGGACCCATTCCATGTTTCTGGGATGGGGCTGAATTCTCTGAATTACGACCTGAACAAAGGTATAGGTAGCCCATCATTTCCCAGACGAAACAGGCCATGGGCCATTGCCAAAACCAGGACATGCCACATCTGCGTTAGTAAGTCTTTATTAACAATTCCCATTCTAAAGAGTAGAAAGCAAGCACAAAAAAAGTTCTCAAAAGGATGTAAAGTTTATGCGCCTGGCCAGGCACATGTTTTGGCACAACTAGAAGGCATCTGAAAGTAAACTGTTCAGGATCTGGGGAGTCAGCGGATGGTGTAGCGTACATAGGGAACCTCAACATCCTCTCCAGTATCATCGTTGCAGCACAGCTCAAGCACCAGTGCCCGCACATGGTGGCCCAGCTTTCGCTTCGACACATGGCTCACAATTTCTGTCATCCTGGGAAGAGAGAGGAGAGGGTCAGGGACGCAGCAAGAGAGGAGAGACATACCGGGGTGAAGAAGGTAGGGAAATCCATGAACACAAGCAGTAAGGCTTTCCACCTCACACAGGGCCTTCCTTATCCTGCCCAGTGGCCAACTCACGGCTGATCCAACCGTTCCTTGAGTTTGGTAGCTGGCATGAAAAAGGAGTACAGCATGGATACACCTTGGGACAGCATGGTAATCTCCAATTTGTGCTCTGTCTGGAGAGGGTGGACAGGAGGCCAGACAACAGTGTCATAGGAAAGGAGAATATGAATCACCTGCACAATCACCCCACCCCTAGGTGCAGTGCGTGTAGAAAACCTCACCTTAAAGTAGTCAAGGAACTGTTTGAGAGTCATCTCTTCACCATTAGGCTGCAGCCCCTGCACCTCAAAGCGATCCCACAATGTCCACTCTTGGTTATAGTACTGTAGGACAAAACACAGGGGAGTGGAACATGGGCTAACCCAGATGGTCCTAGCGTAACCACTCCGCTTGACTTTTTAAGATAGATCAATCACAACCTTCTTTTGTCCTAACCCTCCTGGGGCCCCATATCATTGTGTGCAACCAAGGGACAGTCTTATACTGACCAATGTGTCTACACAACAAGGCGATCCTGTTATCTTCTTCACTAATCTTCTACTTCCTTTACCTTCCCATTTAATATCGTCTAACTATCCTGACCTTCTCATTACTTCTCAAAGATGCCAGTCACATTTGTACTTGGCACAATGCAAAAAACTGTATAATGAATGGACAAATGGTATACAAAGAGTATGGTACCCAAACATACAAAGAGCATCGCCTGCTATGGGTCAGTTGTCCAGAGATACAGACACACTAACACGTACCCACCACACACAGCCTCACCCACTAATGGGCAAAACCAAAGGTTTTCATATAAGCAGGCCCCTACCTGGTGCCAGGGTGGGGCAAGGGGTTCAGAGAAGCTGAAGAAGGGCAGGGCCAAGTTCATAAAGCTGTTCTTATAAGATTCAAGCTGCCGGTGTCCCTGCACCACTTTATATAGCTCCAGACACACGAGGCCAACTATAGCTGCTGTGGTTGTGGCAATTGCAGGTATGATTTTCCCTGCAATCACCTTGCTCTGCCAGAGAGATGACGACCAGCAGAGGCCATCATTAGAGAGGTTCAGGGTCTACAGAGGAGGACAAACGTGGGAGACTCACCCTTGGGAAAGGGTGAAAGCTTAAGCTCTATGCTATCATTACCTTATGCCGATCTGCAGGGGGAATATTGTAGTTTTCTGCTCGGAGGTTGGATGCAGCCACAATGAAATCCATATGAAAGTTGCTATTATCATCCTGTTGTGGTTGCAAAGAGAGGACCGGTATGGAAGAGGGAGTTAGAGGAAAACAAGGTTTCTTGGCTACTAAGGATTCAACTATATTTGCACCTCAGTACTTTGCAGACCAGCCAAAGAATGTGGCAGGCCTAATCCCACAGAAGCCTATGATGCCTCAGCCCATGCTCCTACCCTGTTGAGGGTCCCAACCCTCCCTAGCACCTTTTCAAAGATGATAGGGTACATCTTGAACCCAGGGAGTTTCTCTGGGCTGGGAAGCATGGCTTTTAGCTCCTGTAGGCGGCGATCATCTGTAGGAAGAGAAATCCCAGGCCAGGGTATGAGGAGGAAGGAGACTAGAATAGGGCAGAGATTTCAGACAGATCAAGGATCTGAATAGGAGACACACTGTGGGAACGAGCTGAGGGAACAGGGAAACGTAGAGCAGAAAACACCCACACAAGACAGAAAGATGTAGACAGGAGTAGGGCCATAAAAAGGCGCTATAAATGGAGGTGCTGAACAAAGGTAATAGCAATTAGAATGGATGTAGACAGTAACACTATTCAGAACAGGTAAGGGGTGGAAGCCGTCCAAGCGTCCACTCGTGAATGAATGGCTAAAGAAGTCCCATGGCCGCACAATGGGATATTACTCAGCTATCAAAAAGCCAGAGTGTATGCCGGGTAGAGACAGAAAGACGACTATTTTGAGATGCCACTTACGTGAGATATTTATCTCTAAGAATCCAACTTCACAGACACAGAAGACTGAACAGTGGTTGCCAGGGCTTGGGCAGGAGACTGGGGAGTTACTTTAGTGTGGACAGAATTTCACATTTGAAAGGTGAGAAAGTCCTGGAGATGTTTCACAACAGCACTGATTTATTTAATGCTGCTAAACAGAACACTTAAAAATGGTTAACGCCTGGTTAACGCTCCGCTGGTGAAGTGTCCACTTTTGGATCAGGGTCCTGGGATTAAGCCCCACAGGGAGCCTCCTTCTCCCTCCCCCTTGCCTGCTCCTCCCCCTGCTTGTGCCTGTGCATGCTCTCGCTCTGTTGAATAAATAAATTTAAATCTTTTTTTTTAAAAAGTGCTTAACACTGTAAATCTTAGGTGTTTCTACTGTAACTTTTTTAAAATGTAGGTTACGATACAGAGATAGGAGATTTTGAAGAGTGCCACAGGGGCGATTTTAAAGAGTGGAGGAGACAGAGAGGGTAACACGACAGAAATAGAGGGGAAGGAAATATGAGAAGCAGCAGTAGGGAACAAATGGGAAGAGAAGAGAAATGTGAACAGGATAAAATCAAAATGTGAAGATGAAGAAGAGGAATGGTAGAGATATAAATTACGTATGGAGGGTGAGCTAGAAGGAAATACACGCAGTGTTGACAACTCTAGAGATACACACCAAGAAATATACAGAGAGGAACAAGAGAGACGAGTTATTTGGAAAAGAGCAGGATGGGGACAGATATACAGAGGAAAAAATGGAAAGATATATACAGAAAATATACAAAATAGAGAGGGACTTAGAGAGCATCAGACAGATAGGGGACAGAGAGCGGGAGATTGAAGCTGGAAGTTGGAGGGTGCTTATAAATGGTTAGATGAGGAGGAAGACCTTGAGAGGAAATGAAGACAGACGTGGAGGTCAAAACATACACTGAAAATACATACAGATGGAACCTGGGGATATGGATGGATATCAGGAAGGAGTTGACCCAGGGAAGACATCAAAGCAAACTATTTGCCAGTAGTCTGAACAACAGAGGAAGAAGAAAACAGAGGAAAGGAGAACAAAAAAGGCAAACACACACACAGAAATAAGTTGTACAGTTAACCCTCCTGAGAGCCAAAATGGGAAAAAGAAAAATGGGAAGAGAAAGGAGGAATACATGAAAGAATTTACCTCAACCACCCATCTTAACGCTGGAGGAAACAAAAACTACAGGACAGCATGGGTAAAACTCAGGCTTGGGAACTCAGAGCAGAGAAACCAGGACAACTAGTGTAGAAACCTGGACGTAAGATCAATGGAATGGTGCTCTGAGCCATTTGGATTAAGCACCCTCACCAACAGAGGCACTGGCATTCTGAAGCTCCCTGTCAGAGACGTGGATCTTGACACCAGACTTGGGGGTGAATTCAGGGATCTCCACAGACTGTAGAAGTGTGGCCAGAGCAGCTCGGTCCTGAGACCCCACCAGCCCATAGGTCCGGGCAAAGAGATTGGCAGCAGCCATCACATAATCCAGATGCAGGGGCTGGAAGGCAAGATATGGACTAGTGAGCAGATCAGTCCTCACCCTGGAACCTCAGGCCTTCTTCCCAGCCACCACTTTCCACCCGATCCCAGGATACCCTTGAATTCAGATCCCTGAATACCGCTTTTGTTGCACCCCATGCTGTTTTTCATATTGTGTTTTAAATTTCATTTTTTTCAAGGTATTTTCTAATTTCTCTCGTGAATTCTTTTTTGACCCACTGAATATTTAAGGATGGGTTGTTTAATTTCCACATATTTTAACTTTCCAGAATTCCTTCCATTATTGAATTCTAGATTCATTCCATTGTGGTCAGAGAACATACTTGCTATGATTTCAATCCATTTAAATTATTGAAAGTTGTGTATGACCTAACATATGGTCCATCTGGGAAAATACTGAATGTACATTTGAGAAGAATGTGTATTCTATTGTTGGTGGTAGGTTCTGTATGTACCCGTGAGGTCCAATGGGTTATAGTATTGTTTATGTCTTCTAATTCCTCAGTGATCTTTTATTCTTGTATCCTTCATTGGATATAGTTAACCATTTCCCTCTCAAATTTTGTCTGTTTTTGACTCAGATATTTGGAACTCTGTCGTTAGATCGGCATGTCTATAATTCTTGTATATTTTGACAGACAGACCTTCTTACCAATATACAATGTCCTTCTGCGTAGTAAAATATTTTACGTAAAGTCTGTTTCGTCTGCTAACAATATACCCACCACCACATTCCTTTGGTTACTACTTGCATGGAACTTTTCATAACATCTTTTTAGCTTAACCTGTTAGTCTGACTCTGCCATTTGTTGTAGACAGCATGTAGTTGGAACACCCATTCTGCCAATCTTAGTCTTTCATTTATCTTGTTTTTTTCTCTCTTAAACAGATACACACTTCTTCGTTTTATTGAATTTTTATTGACATACAATATATTAGTTTCAGGTGTGTGGTATAGTGATTTGGCAATTCTATACCTTACACAGTACTCACTCAGACAAGCATAGTTACCCCCTATCATCATACAAAATTATTATAATATTGATTACATTCCCTATGCTATAATTTTCATTGCTGTGGCTTATTTATTTTACGATTGGACTTTTCTACCTCTTAATCCCCTTCACCTGCTTTACCAATCTGCCCAAATCCCCTCCCTTAGTGTGTTCTCTGTACTAACAACTCTATTCTGGTTTTTGTTAGTTAGCTCTTTTTAGATTTCACATGTAAGGGAAATCATATGACATTTGTCTTTCTCTTTCTGATTCATTCCCTTTAACATAATGCCTTCCGCATCAATTCCATTTTCCATAGTGGCTGCACTAGTTTTCATTTCCACCAACAGTACGTAAGATATCCTTTTTCTCCACATCTCTGCCAAAATTTGTTGTCTCCTGTGTTGTTGGTTTTAGCCATTCTGAAAAGTGTGAGGCGGTATCTCGTTGTGGTTTTGATTTGCATTTCTGTGATGATGAGTGATGTGGAATATCTTTTCCTGTGTTTGTTGGCTATATGCATGTCTTCTTTGGAAAAATATCTATTCAGCTCTTCTCTCCCTCTCTCTTTTTTTAATTGGAGTAGTTGTGTTTTTGGCGTTGAGTTGTAAGAGTTCTTTGTATATTTTGGATATTAACCCTTTATTGGATATGTCATTTGAAAGATTTTTATTTACTTATTTGACAGAGAGAGAGATCACAGGTAGGCAGAGAGGCAGACAGAGTCGGGGGGAAGCAGGCTCCCTGCCGAGCAGAGAGCCCAATGCGGGGCTCGATCCCAGGACCCTGAGATCATGACCTGGGCCGAAGACAGAGGCCTTAACCCACTGTGCCACCCAGGCACCCCACATGTGAAAGTTTTTAAGCATTCATCAGGTTTGAGTTCCATTTGTAGAATAACGGAATGGGATTTGATACCTTCAAACCTTTCCCTTATGTTGTTCACTAGTTTCATAAATTCATAGAGTGTCATGCCTACTTGGAAATCTGGGCTATTTTTGTACAAATACTTAAATGGCAAATATTACAGGCTGGAAAATCATGATCTGGCCTCAGTTTTCTCAAAGAAGTGAAACAGTTAGGCTTGCTTCTTACCTACAAATGATCAGCTACAACACTAAATACACATACACCTTCAAATTGCCAAGCTCGGCCTCCCAATTTTTCCTTGAGGAAGAAGCAACCCCAGCGGCTATGCCTGCAGGCACACACCACCAAGAGCCATCTACTCAGAGAAGGAGAAGCAGGAGTGCTTGAGTGAAGAACTATACAAAAAGTCAAGGTTTCCCCCAGGGCCTTGTTTTAAGACTAGAGTGACTTCCCTCCCATGCCTTTCACAAACTCAGGTGGTTTCTCCCACCAAGTTGACGAACTTTCTTCCAAAGATGCTCTGTTACCCCTCCAGACCCTATTACCGGCCACAAGGGAGACCTCCACCACCATCTGTAACACTAATGAAATCACGCGCAACATTAGGGTTGAAAAAAATCAAGGACAGCCTCCTCTTTCCTGCAGGTGAGACCTCCATAGCTACTAATATCCAGGTGAGTGGACAAGGTGCGTATTTCAGAACGTACTGATTTCCCTGTGTCGTGCGCAAGAAGAAAAAGTTGCCCTCATTCACAAGAGAAGTCATTGCACTGTAGCTTGTCATGACAACATTGGATGTGTGTCAAGTGCTTGCTACCCATGGGGAAAGACTAACAAACCTATAATCTAAGCAAACAATGGTGTGTTATGTCTCCCACACAAAGACTGATGCAGACCTTCACATACTGACTCAGGAAAAAAAAGACCAAAAAAAAAAAAAAAACCAAAAAACCAAAAAAAACACAAAAAACCAAAAAAAACACAAACCACAAACCACAAACCAAAAACAAACAAACATCTAACTAGAGGCCAATTAAGTACCAATAATACCCTTAATGTAAAGCACACATTCACATGGAGAGCAACAATATATACTTCACCTTAGGGTACAAAAGACATGTAAATGCAAGAGAAAAGTCTAGAATGGTAAACAGAAATGTCATGGCATTGTTTCACCGAAAAGAGAAGAAGAAAAAGGATGGGAGTGTGTGGTGAGTGAGGGTATACATCATCATTTTTCAAATGTTTTAAGATGTTACAGGGAGGACAAATTCATGTATACATAGGCACCAAAACCTTACTTTACAAAGATTCTAAGGAGATACAAAATGAAATACTGGATGTAAGTGAACAAAAAAGAAGGCAAGAAAAACGGTACCATACCACTGCAGAGAAAGCAATGAGAATAGACTTGAAATGCCTTTGAGGTATATTTTATATTGATCAAAGGAAATGTTCATTATTAAAATGTATATATTTAACCATATAAGAGATATTGTATTGCAGTCCAAGAAGAGAAGTGTTGCTGAATGTGTGAAGGAACAATAGCCAACAGTGTTCCAAAACAAAGAAAAACTATCAGGTGGTATACTGATGTGCCAACCTGCGAACATAACACATTTTCTCCCTTCCCACTCCCCCCGTCACGTGTGCATGTGCACACACACACACACACACACACACACACGAGAAAACACACACAAACAGGTCTAGGCTCATCATAGTAAAACTTCTAGAAACCAAAGGGAAAAGGACGGCCCTAAGAGCAAAGAGGGAAAAACAAACATGACTAATAGGCGATATTATCTTATTATTTTAATTAGAGAGAGCTTGACAGAATTATTTGGAGACCAAAAAAGAAAAAAAAAAAGACAAAAAGGAACAGTGAGACAAGAGCGTCATGATAGGAAGTGTAGGCTCTTGTAGTTCTGGAGAAACCAAGGGACGGTATGGTGGTTCTGAGAAGCCATGACCTCTGAGGAGGAGACCTCAGAGCTTGGGCTCAGACTTTGTCTTTTAGGGATGTTTCTCAGTTTGTGTGTGTGTGTGTGTCAGCTACTCAGGGTGAGCACAGTATTATCCCCGAGGTTACGCAAAGTAACATTAGATTTTTCCAATCCTACCCATCTCCCTCGTTTGCTGACTCCTAATGTTCTCTCTCATATCGTACACATAGTAACTTTACTGTAAGTAAGTGTAAATGAGTAAACTTACGTCCTTAAAGGTTCATGGGACAATTGTTAAGCAGAGGTACACAATGAGAAATATTTGGGGATCTGTGTTTTCCAGAACTCAGGTAACAATGCCCTCGTGCAATGGTGTCACCTCAGGATAGCGAAATGGGACTGGGATGTGACAGGTTATTCAATCACCTTAGCGCCCCCCCCCCCACAAGAGGAGCTGACATCCTCCCTTCTAAAACGGGAGGGATTAGAGCTCTTAATGTCCGACTAAAGACCACACGTTGGCAACACACACACACGCACGCACACACACACACACACACGACTCACATTGATAGCAGACACCCACTAGTCTCGATGTTTCTACAGTTACTCCATCTCTCCAGTCTGTAAATGTCCTTGTTAAATGTTTCTGTCTCCAGGAAAGAATGGCCTACCCCAGTTGTCATGGAAACCAGAATGTCATCAAAACGTTCTCCCTGATGTTAGCTTTCTATGGAAACGAGGAAGTACTAATACATCCTCAGATGCAGAGCACTGATCTCACTCTCAGTCAGTTACACCCTGACCAACCCAATGAATGAATGAATGAGTGAGTGAGTGAATGAATGAATGAAATATTAGAGACAATACCCTATGTTCTCAGAAAAGGTATTGAGGGCAGGGGAGTTCTTAGAAAGTGAATTATGGAGGAAATAAAGTAGAAAGATAACAGCTTCTGTTTTCCCTTCACACACACACACACACACACACACACACACACACACACACACATATACACCCCACTTGGGATCCAGGTCCTGTTAAGGGCCTCCTTTCAACCTGCCAGGACACATGAGGCCAGGTGTGTTGGTGTAGGTGTGATCCAAGGACTCTCAGTTGATTTAAAATGACCCAAGAGGAGGAATCATGTGAGGATGAAGGGGCTGGATGTCTGTCAGTGGAAGGCAAACTAGAAACTCAGGACCAAATGACCCCGAGTCTACAGTTGGACAAGTATGTATTGACAGGGTTTTCAGGACACCAGTGATTCCTGAGAAGAGAGACAGCTCCCCCAAATGTCCTTGATCTAGGACGATAGGGAGACGATAAGACAATAGGGAGATGAACCTCTCACATTTGGGATCTGTGCTCAGCATGGACTGCTGCAACCACACTGACAATGAGTACTATGCACAGAGACGGGGCTCCTATCCTCAGGGCGCACAGCACCCACCTCCTCTCCCATAGTCATTTACGTTAGGGGACAGAGCTGCCCTGTGATGCAGCTCTTCCTCCTGGTAATGAGCTCCAGAGCTCCAGGCAGTTCTTCTGTGGCCAGTCCTGGGCAGTGATGTGCTGGAGACGGGCCCTTGGGAGGGGAGAGTGCAATTCCAATTTCCAGGGTTTTCCCATTTCCGTGATGTAAATACTCCCATTATGGCCAACTTCAAGCCGCTGACATGAGGTCACTGAATGCTGATTTGGCAACTGATGCCCCAAATCAGCCCCTCATGAGATGATGTTTCCAGACAGACCCAGTACAGCCCTAGACCTCAGATTCTGGGGATAGACAAAGCCCTCCCATTCTACATGCGATCCAAGAGAGACGTGCAAGCTGGACTTTCACATAACTGTGTGCCAACTGAATGAAGGCTTTCACCAGGTTCTTAGCGTAGAGGAGAGGGAGAGAGATACTGAGACCCCCTCCCCCCATCCCCCGTGTAGCCTGTGCAGGTTTTGGGGAGGGAACAGAGTTGGGTGCATCCATGGTCGATCTTTTCAGATCAGACATGCTTTCTGAAAGACCGATGCAGGTTTGAGTCTCAGGTCTGTGTCTCCTCGCCTGTGTGACTTTCACATTGCGCCCTAACGTCCCTGTTCCCTAGGCTCCATTTTTCTCAAATCAGCTAATAGTGTCTCTGCTCTCAAAGGGCTTATTAAACTTCATGAGGGAACAGCAGACTTCGGCAGTGCCCAGTGGTCATTCTGGGAGGCCTTGGGGGTGGTCTCTGGGAACCCTCTGGAGGACCAGGGAGGCCTCCTTCTCCCTACGCAGTATCAGTGACTCTGGACGGCTTGGTTGCCTTTCCATTGAAACAGCAGATTGCAAGAGGTGAAGTGAAGAGGCAGGTAAGTAAATCCAGGTCCTTCCTATTCAGGGAGGTATTAAATAGATTTGCAAAGAGGTAAAACAATGCCATACTTTTAATACTTCTGTTTGCTTTCAAAAATGTGATTTTCTTTCCTGAAGAGTATTTACGTGTAAGTAATAATGGGCTTAGTATTATTTTTAAATGAATACGTTAAAATGGGACTGCTTAGATTTTGTTTTGTCTTGTTTTTTTCCAAAACACTTCAACATTGTATTACAGTGGTCAAAGAAACACTATGAAGGATGAATACCCAACTTTTGTAGCAACATGGACGGGACTGGAAGAGATTATGCTGAGTGAAATAAGTCAAGCAGAGAGAGTCAAGTATCATATGGTTTCACTTATTTGTGGAGCATAACAAATAATATAGAGGACAAGGGGAGATGGAGAGGAGAAGGGAGTTGAGGGAAATTGGAAGGGGAGGTGAACCATGAGAGACTATGAACTCTGAAAAACCACCTGAGGGTTTTGAAGGGGCAGGGGGTGGGAGGTTGGGGGGAACCACGTGGTGGGTATTAGGGAAGGCACGGATTGCATGGAGCACTGGATGTGGTGCAAAAACAATGAATACTGTTACACTGAAAATAAATAATATAAAAGAAAAGAAAAGAAAAGAAAAGAAAAGAAAAGAAAAGAAAAGAAAAGAAAAGAAAAGAAACACTATGTTTAATTAAGATATTTCTTTACTGCATTGAGATTCACATAACATTTTAAAGCATACCATTCAGTGGCATGAAGTAAATTTGCAGTGTTGTGAAACCGTCACCTCTTTCTTCTTAACAAAACATTTTCATAAGTTCTAAAGGAAATCTTATACCCATCTTATACCCAGTCACTCCTCACTCCCATCGGCCCCCAACCCCTGGCAACCACAAATCTACATTCTGTCTTTACGGGCTGGCTTATTCTGAATATTTCATATGAATGGAATCACACAATATGTAACCTTTTGTGTGTAGCTTATTATACACAGAATAATCACTTTAAAGTTCATCTATATTGCAACATTCCCTTTTGTGTCTGCATAATACTCTGTTGTATGGCTAGTCCACCTTGTGTTTATCCAGTCACCTGTGGATAGAAAATTGAGTTGCTTCTACTTTGGGCTGTTTTGAATAGTGCTACTATGAACATACGTGTTCATGTGTTTTCTGAATGCCTGTTTTAAACTGGGGGGTGTGGTGGGGATATCTCTGGTGTACCATATGCTAATTGTATGTTTAAGCTTTTGGGGAACCACCAAACTGTTTTTATGTCTTTTTATTTTCTTTTGAAGATTTTGAATCTTGGAACACTACATCAAAAACTAATGGTGTACTGTATGATGACTAACATAACATAATAAAAAGTAAATAAATAAAAACTACAACAAAAAATAAAAATAAAAATAAAATAAAGATTTTGTTCATAGCAGCAATGTCCACAATAACCAGACTGTGGAAGGAGCCAATTTGCCCTTCAACAGACGAATGGATAAAGAAGATGGGGTCCATATACACAATGGAATATTACGCAGCCGTCAGAAAGGATGACTACCCAACTTTTGCATCAGCATGGGTGGGACTGGAGGAGATTATGCTGAGTGAACTAAGTCAAGCAGGGAAAGTCAATTATCACATGGTTTCACTTACTTGTGGAGCATGAGGAATAGCATGGAGGACATTAGGAGAAGGAAAGGGGAAACGTAGGGGAAGAAATCGGAGTGGGGGACGAAGCATGAGAGACTGAGGACTCTGGGAAACTGAGGGTTTTAGAGGGCAGGGGGTTTGGGGGATGGGTGAGCCTGGCGATGAGTGTTAAGGTGGGCACGGATTGCATGGAGCATGGGGTGTTTTATGCAAACAGTGAATCATGGAACACTACATTGTAAACCAATGATGTACTGCAGGGTGATTAACATAATTTTTTAAAAAGTTTTTGTTTATCTGACAGAAAGAGAGAGAGCACAAGCACAAGCAGGGGGAGATGCAGAGAGAGAGAGAGAGAGAGAGCGAATGAGAGAGTGAGAGAGGGAGAAGCAGTCTCCCCGCTGAGCAGGGAGCCCACCACGGGGCTCGATCCCAGGACCCCAAGATCAAGACCTGAGCCGAAGGCAGATGCTTAACCATCTGAGCCACCCAGGGGCTCCTCCCCAAACTGTTTTTAACGGTGGCTGTACCATTTTAAATTCCCACCAGCAGTGTATAAGTCTTCCAACTTCCCCACATTCTCAAGAGCAGTTTGTTATTTCCCCCCTAATGATAGACATCCTAATGGGTGTTAATACCTATTGTTAGGTTTTGATTTGCAATTCCTAATGACTAATCATATTGAGCATACTATCATGATAGCCATTTGTATACCTTTCTTGGAGAAATATGTTTTCAGATCCCTTTCCCATTTTTATCATTTGCTTTGTCATTTGGTTGGAGTTGTAAGGGTTCTTTATATAACCTGGTTACTAGACTCTCCCTAGACATATGATTTGCCAGTGTTTTCTCCCATCTTGTAGGATACCTTCTCTCTCTCTCTCTCTCTCAACATTGTCTTTAAAAAAAAAAAACAAAACTCTGTTTTATTATTTATTTGACAGAGAGAAAGACAGTGAGAGAGGGAACAGAAGCAGGGGGAGTGGGAGAGGGAGATGCAGGCTCCCTGCTGAGCAGGGAGCCTGATGTGGGGCTCCATCCCAGGACCCCAGGATCAAGACCTGAGCCGAAGGCAGACGCCTAACTGACTGAGACACCCAGGTGCCCCTCAATAGTGTCTTTTAATGCAAAAATATTTTCATTTTGATGAAGGCCAACTTACCTATTTTTTTCTTTTGTTGCATTTGGTCTAATATTTAAGAGATCCAAGGTCATGAAGGTTTACTATGGCGTTTTATTCTGAGAGTTTTATAATTTTAGCTCTTATATTTAGGCGTTCTGTGTATGGTGTGACGATAGTGTCCAACTTCATTCATTTGTGTGTGGATATACCATTGTCCCAACACACTGGTGAGCTTACAAGAGCCAGTGAAATGTTGAAGTATAAGGAAGGGAATTAGAAACAAAACATTTCACTGGCTAAGCATTAGCCCACTAACTTGAAGTAGTCAGTATGAAAGTGGGATTGGATGGGATAAAATATTGAAGCTTTGCTTCTAAATCTTAGATGAAAGAAGTAAAACAAGTGACTAAAACCCGGAAGGAAGGAAAAAAACAAAACCAAACCAATTACCCAGGGCTAGTAGCAAATTAAGGCAGGTACAAAAAAGTGAAGTGTTAAAGGAAAATAATATAGGGGGAAGAGTGGGAGAGAAAGAAAGGGAGAAGGAAGGAAGCACAGGGTGTCCCCCAATTTCAAACTGTATAGTATGTCTCAGTAGCAGAATGAAGTATGAATTCCACTTCCTCCGTAAGTTTTATATTTTGTGCAAGTTTTTCTACCATGAGTATTTATTCCTTTATTAGTTAGAAGAAAGACGTAACGGTAGAATTGTATTAAATTGTTTTTGGAAAGTGGAATGTTTTTTTATTAGCTAACTTCTGGAGAGACACCTTGAAAATTCATGAAATCCTCCTGTAAGAAATCAAAACATGCATGGTGCAATGGTCTACAGATAGGTGTCATCCAATACCTGTGTTTTTGTGTGGCCGGATGACAACTGAGATGCATCCGTTTGCATTCCCCTTAAAAGTTTAGTACAGGGGCACCTGGGGGGCTCAGTGGGTTAAGCCTCTGCCTTCAGCTCAGGTCATGATCTTAGGGTCCTGGGATCGAGCCCCGCATCGGGCTCTCTGCTCGGCAGGAAGCCTGCTTCCTCCCTGCCTCTCTGCCTACTTGTGATCTCTGTCTGTCAAATAAATAAACGAAATCTTAAAAAAAAAAAAAGTTTACTACGGACAAGTTCGTTTGGTGTTGGAAAAAGTCAAAAGATGTTACAACTCAATCTTGGTTATTCATGGAGCAGATACTCCATTAATGTCCTCTGTTCCTAGTTCTTTCCTGTTTTCAGGTTTTTAAGTTTGATATACTATTTTTATTATATGTATGTATGGGTTTTTCAGGTTTTTAATAGTTTTCTAACATCCATGGACTACATTTGCAAAACAAAGACAGTGGTGTGAGGAAGCCACCAGATGGAGATGTTGAGCTGCCGTTGTTAATGACAGTCAGGTCCTCCCTGACAAATACAGTGGTTCCAACTTTAGCGGGGATGAGAGCAACGTGGAGAATTTATTTAAAATGCAGATTCCCAGTGCCCGCCCACATAGTTGATTGGGCAGGCCTTGGACAGATCCAAGGAATCTGGACTTTAACCCTCTCTTTTCCGTGATTCTGATACAGGCGATCCCATGCACCACACTTTGAGAAACTCTGATGTAAATGGCCATTGAAACCATGGGCATACACGGAAGCATTTAGGGAAAGGGTATAAATTGAGAAAAGAACCACGTAAAACCAAGTCCTGAGGAACGCCATCACGTGAGGGCTCATTTGAAAAGAAGGAGCTGGCGGGATGCCCGTGTGGCTCAGTCGGTGAAGCGTCTGCCTTCACTCGGCTCAGGTCATGATCTTGCGGTCCTGGGATGGAGTCCCCTGTCAGGCTCCTTGCTCAGCGGGGAGCCTGCTTCTCCCTCTCCCTCTGCCTGCCTCTCTGCCTGCTTGTGACCACCCCCCCGCCCTGACAAATAAATAAATAAATAAATCCATCCATCAATCAATTAATCAATTAAATAAAATACATAAAAATAAAATAAACAAACAAATGCAATCTTCAAAACAAAGAAAAGAAAAGAAGGACCTAGCAATGGTAATAGGAAGTTGCCAGAATGAAAGGGGATAGCAGGAGAGTATGCAGTCATGGAGGCCAAAGGAGAACAGGGAGAGTGGAAGGAAAAAAAGAAGCGAGGGGTCAATCAGAACTGTACGCAGTTTTTTTTGCTTTTATTCAAATATCTGTTGTCCTCTCTGACTTCTGTGGGAGAAACACTGCCTTAAAGGATAAGAATGCCCTTGAGACATTTGACATTCCCTAAATAATTCGTATACTTGAACGATATGTTTCCCATCCCGAATCCACGTTTGTTATTGAAATGTTATATGTAATCCTGATGATGAAAATATTTGTTTTTTATGCTTTCAAATATATGGCAGGCTCTAGTTTGCATTCAGTGTTTGATATTCAGGAAACTGTGTACCAGTGGCTAAAAGAAGTGGCCATAATCATGGCCACATAATAATTATTATAACATACTTGCAATTAAATAGAATTAATTATGAACATTAATGTCATTATACTGTTACTAATATTGGAGTGCTTGCCTTATATTATTGAGCGCCCATGAGTGTTTTTATGCATTACTTCCCTTAATTTCACCCAAAATATTATGAGACAAATACTATTGCTGTGCCTTTAAGATAGTGAGAAAGTCAGCGAGGCTTAATTAATTAATTAATTAATTAATCTCTTAATCAAGAGATTAGCTCACTGCCTCACAGTCCATAAAGTGGGATGGCCTTGTTTAATTTCATGTTGGACTTTCAGTTCAGGCTTTGAGCATTTTTGTGAGTTTTCCTTTAAGAAAACCCAGTGTAGTCAAGTTTTACATTAATTTTAGAAAGGCACAGGTTGCAGGGTCTTCCAGCTCACCACCTAAATCCTTGCACTCCTCTCCACCTAAAATCCTTGCACTCCTGTAAAATCTCACTGTCCTGGGCCCCCAACTAGGCATCATTTCCCAGCTTTCCTTGCTGTTAGATGTGACTGTATGACTGAGAGCCAGGCAACGGGATGTCAGTGGAAATGATGTGTGCCACTGCCAGACCTAACTCGTAGAAACCTTGTACCTGGTGCATCTCTCTGCTCTTTTCCCCTTTGAGCAAACTGCAAAGTGGGCCACCTCCAGGGCAAACGTGGAAGCCACATGTTGGACATGGCAGACTTTCTGACAGCCTGGGTCCCTGTAGACATGCATGGATAATGCCCACCAGGAGGACATACTCACTTTCCCGGAAATGTTACAGGAGAAATAAATGAAGTAGTTTTGAGTTATTAAACGTGTTTGGGCTTAACTGTTACAGTAACAGTCTACCACACCTGGTACGAGTTGGGTAAAAATAAATTCTGGTTATGCACTGCTCTATCATTATGAATTGCATTTTACTGCATTTTGAATAGTGGCTCAGACAAATACCTTTACTCCTGGTGACACACAGTAGGAATACATCATTCAGGGCTGGTAACACAGCTCAAGGTGCCAGGATCTTTTTTTTCTTCTTGTCCCTCTATGCTTAGCTGTGGCTTTTGTCTCCAAGGACATGGACGTTGTATCCGTACTGCTGGTAAGAGAAAGGGGAAAGATCAAATCGGGGAACCAGCTGCATCTCTTTCCAGTTCAAGCAGCTTTCCTGGGAATGCCACCAGTGTCATCTGGGACAAGTATCATGGCCAGCCCAAGAGCTGGACTGGGCCGTGTGCTCACCTCTCTATGCGATGGGGTCAAGGTTCTGTTAGCAAGGATGAAAGGGTGAAGGATGGAATGCTTAGGTAGGCACAGGACCCTCCACAGCACTTACCTTACCTTATCTTTATTAATTACCCAAACCCCTTGTGGCCGCTTCCTACAAATTCAGATTCCCCTCCTCGTGGCAGCCATAAAGAATCAGAACGTCCCTGAAAATTTGGAACCGGAAAATAGTTGTTGAACTACCGATCTTTGCCCTGCCGAGGATAGCCCCTAGAGACAAAACTGCTAGATATCATGATTTACAGCTGAAGATGTGGTTTATTCCCAGAGAGGCAAAGTGATACAAAACAGTGATGGGCGAGGGCCAGGGGAGAGCAGTGGGTCAAAATACCAGAGGTCTGGCCCTAGCTCTACTGCGCAGCTCTGCAAACTTGGGTAAACACTTGTACTCTTTGATCCTCATCCTCTTAAATTATAATCTGGCCTTACACTAATTCATCCTCCAGAGGGTTATTGAGGTAATTAAATGAGTCATGGGTATGTATACTTTCAAAGGGCAGTAAAACCCACAGAAGTTTTTTGTTTGTTTGTTTGTTTTGTTTGTTTTTTTTTTTTTTATGGGCAGATAGTGACCAATATTAATTGTAAGTTCCAAATCTGGTTGGTAGAGTTGTGCAGGTTTTCTGCATGGTCAAAGTGAGACAAAATAGTACAGTCTCATTAGCACACAGATGATTGGATGACAGTGCAGTGAGAGGATAGAGGCAGCACAAGTCACAGCGGCAGGCAAAGGAAGGAGTGTCAAGCAAGACCCGACAGAGAAGCTGGTGGAGCTTGTCCAAAGGCCCAGTGGCAGGAAACAGCAATGGTGTGCTTGAGGAAAGTGTAAGAAGCTCAGGATGGAGAGGATAAAAGGGAGTCAAAGGAGGCAAGACGCTAAGTGTCCTCACATGTGGAGTAGACCCTGTTGTGGAGGCTCTGAGGAATGGTCGAAGGAACGTAGGCGTCACAGTGTAAGCTAATATCCAAGGATTCGGAGTTAGACGGATCTGGCTTAGAATCTTCATTCTACCGGAAGCTGTGGTTTTGGCACAGGATTAAATGAAATGACTGGTGGAACAGGATAGAGAAGCAGAATCAGGGACATAGAGAAAGTTGACATATGACAGACATGGCACAGCTGACAGCGGGGAAAGCAGGCACCATTCAATAAATGAAGATGACACAATTATTTATTCATGGGAGGAAAAAAGCAATTAGATCACTATCTGACAGGGAACACAAAAATCAACTTAGCATGACCAAAGACTAAAAAATGCAAAGTAACACCTTAAAACAATTTCAAGAAAATATAGGAGAAAACTTTTATGACCTTAAGGTTCAGACAATTTCATTCTAAAAGGCCCAGGAGGCAAGGGGAAGAAATGGATAAATTGGACAACAGCATTTAAAACATGTGTGCCTCAAAGGATATTATCAACACAGCACCCAGGCAACCCATGGAATGGATAAAAATTATTCCAAATAGTCTATCTGATAAGAGGTTAAAATCCTGAACACATAGAGAGGTCCTATGACTCAGCCACAATGGAAAAAAGAAAAAAAGACACATTAAAAAGTTGGCAAAGGACTTGACTGGACATTTCTGCAAAGAAGGTATACAAATGGCCAATAAGCACATGAAAGGGTGCTGAACACGAATCAGCAGCGAGATGCAGATCAAAAACATGAGGAGATGGCACTTCACACTCATTGGGATGCCTGTTATCAAACCAGCAAAATGCAAAAAACAAAACAATCCTCTTGCGCCCCCCCCCCAACCCAACAGAATAACAAGTGTTGACGTAGAAATAGAGAAACAGGAACTGCTGTGCTCTGCTGGTGGGATTGTAAACAGGTCATCACCGGCTCTAAACTCGTGGAGTCCTGGAAACACCGCGAAGCACCATTGCACGTAGGCCAGACATCGGAGTGTTCCCAGCACCCCTGCTTTTCGGGGCTCTAAAGTGGAAAGTATCCACATGTCCATGGACAAGGGAACGGATGAACGGACTGGGGAGCGGTCCCACAATCGCCTGCGCTACAGCAGGGAAGATGAAAGCAGTAGGGCTCCTCGGGATAGTATAGGTACTGTCAGGACACAATGTCGGGTGAAGAAGGAAGCGGCGGGACACACAAGGCACAACGTGATACAGTTTATTGTATCACCCAGGCAGCACAGCAGGAGGCCAGGACCGTCAAGGATACCTACACGGGTCTCTAAAACAAAAATCAACCAACCAACCAAATCAAAACCACATTGAGATACCACCTTACACCAGTTAGAATGGCCAAAATTAGCAAGACAGGAAACAACGTGTGTTGGAGAGGATGTGGAGAAAGGGGAACCCTCTTCCACTGTTGGTGGGAATGCAAACTGGTGCAGCCACTTTGGAGAACAGTGTGGAGATTCCTCAGGAAATTAAAAATAGATCTTCCCTATGACCCTGCAATTGCACTGCTGGGTATTTACCCCAAAGATACAGATGTAGTGAAAAGAAGGGCCATCTGTACCCCAATGTTTATAGCATCCATGGCCACGGTCGCCAAACTGTGGAAAGAACCAAGATGCCCTTCCACGGATGAATGGATAAGGAAGATGTGGTCCATATACACTATGGAGTATTATGCCTCCATCAGAAAGGATGAATACCCAACTTTTGTAACAACATGGACAGGACTAGAAGAGATTATGCTGAGTGAAATAAGTCAAGCAGAGAGAGTCAAGTATCATATGGTTTCACTTATTTGTGGAGCATAACAAATAATATAGAGGACAAGGGTAGATGGAGAGGAGAAGGGAGTTGAGGGAAATTGGAAGGGGAGGTGAACCATGAGAGACTATGGACTCTGAAAAACAATCTGAGGGTTTTGAAGGGGAGGGGGGTGGGAGGTTGTGGGAACCAGGTGGTGGGTATTAGAGAGGGCACAGATTGCATGGAGCACTGGGTGTGGTGAAAAAACAATGAGTACTGTTACGCTGAAAATAAATAAAAATTTTTTTTAAAAAAAGCAAAAAAAAAAAAAAAAAAGGGCAAGCAAAATCAATGACCATAGGCCTCAGTAGAGTAGCTATCTTTGCAAAGGGGGTGTAATTCAAGGGGTGGGGCATGAAGGGGCTTTTGGAGCACTGGTGATATTCTACTTCTTGATCAGGATGGTAGTCATGCAGGTGTGTTCACTTTGTGAAAATTAATTGACTTAGATTTTTATAAGTTATGTGCTTTTTTGGATGAATGTAATATGTCAATAAAAAGTTACCTTAAAATGTGATCTTATCTTATCTTATACCTCAGCTATTGAAGTAGAACATAATGTTTGCTATTATCACTACTATTCTGTCAAAAATAATAGAGAATTTTTAAATGATTGTTTTATATAGTTAATTTTATATATAAATAATTATATATAATTTTATATGTGTATAATTTTCTAATGCTTATATAATGAATAGAAATTACTTCTATAATAATAAAAGAAAATAAACTTCTTTTATAGCAACACACACACACACACACACACAACCAACCAACCCGAACAACGATGACGACGACGACAATGACCACGACGACGACAATGACAACACAATCCAAACAAACACCACGAACAAAAACACCCTAGAAAGCGGGGCGGGGGTGTTTACACAGGGCAAGCAGGAGGATGGCTATTCCTCCGCGAGTGGCAGCAGTGGGTGGGAAGGGCCCCGGGAGGAGACGGAGTGGGCATGGTCCAAGTGTCCCAGGTCAGGAAGGTGGAGGCTTGAGCACCGACCTGTTCCACACTCCCGTATCCTTTTGTGATTTCCGCGGAAGATGACCCGTGTAACGTCCTTGAACCGCAGCCGGGGCCTCGGACCTCGACCCTCGACCCTCGACCCTCGATGCTCAGCACCAGTGAGTGCCTGGACGGCGGTTGGCCCAGGGGGCGTGTCTCGGCCGAGGCCCCGCCTCCCGCACGCGCGCTGTGCCAGCCAATCAGCGACGCTCCCGCCTAGGCGTGGCTGGCTGCCTCCTCTCTGTGGAGACGCCCTCGGAGGAGCTTCGCGGAGGACGTGCTGTGGAGGTCGCTGTGCGGCTGGAGGGATGGAGGGAGGGACGGAGACAGACAGAGGACGGGGGTGGGGCATAGGGACCCTCGGGGAGGCCCCGGCGGGTAGGGAGGCGGACCCGGGGGCGCTGTGTGGCCGTGGGGGGTCTCCTCAGACGTGAGGGGACCAGGGTGTGGGGCAGCGGCGGCCGGGCTCACCTCTGACGTGATGTCCCCACGGGGTCCTCTGGGACTCCGACAGGACACGACGAGGCCCCTGAGGGCACGGCGGGCAGGGCCGGCCGGGCGGGGAGCGGGTCCGAGGGTCCCCACGTCCTGGGAGGGTCACAGCTGGTGAGGAGGGGCCGTCTGCCTCTGTCCCTCCTGCCGGGCCGACCCGGCAGGACAGTTTGATCCCCTGAGGTCGTCCTGGGGCCCAGATGGAGCGTCGAGGACCGCCCCCCCCACAGCCCCCCCCCCCACCACCACCACCGCTAGACCTGACCGTCCCCGGACAGGGGCAGAACGGTTTATTCCCCAACCATCCCAAGGGGACCCTTGTTTGTGTCCCGGCCAGGGTTGGGCCTCCAGACCAGCACATGGTCCCGCGGGCCCCGAAGGGGGTGGGGATGGCTTCTGTCCCAACGCAGGAGCGAGAATGTGGCGGAAGGTCCTGACACTTAGATAGATGTCCTGGGTCGGGTCGCATGCCCTGGGTCGGGGCGGAGCAGGGAGCCAGGAGCGCAGAGGGTCGGGGGGGTGGGGGGTGGGGGAGGGTACGGGGTGGGAGTGGGGGAGGGGAGGCGGGGGAGAGGGGTCCGCCAGCTGCATCGTCTTTGTCCCCTCCTGGTCCAACAAGAGACATGAGGACACACACACTCTGATCTGCGCAGGGAACCCTTGCCTGGCACCGCTCCCTGACCGTGCTCCCATTTCTTTAACACGTGTTTGCACTCACAAGGTGCAGGAGAGCTCGGGAGACACCTCGGGATGCCGCCGGCTGGGAGGAAGCACCTGGGGAGAGCTGCGAAGGCCTGCGTGGAGGCTCAGGGTATGGCGGCCTATGACTTGGAGAGACAAGAGAGAAGACAGCTGAGCGGGCCAGAGGTTGAAGGTACGGTCTGTCTGACACCTTTGCAGAGATAGCGTGTGTAGATAGCGCACACGGGGTAGGTCACTGCTTCGGAGTCCTCAGCGTTGCAAACAGTAAATTCCTCGCGCGTGTGTGTAGTGTGTGTGGGCGCGCGCGGGGGGCGGGGTGTGTGTGCGTGCGCGTGTGCGGGGTGTGTGTGTGCGTGCGCGCGCGCACACGCATGTAAAAAGCAGTTGCAGGTATCAGCGGCTGCCCCCTTGATCCTCCTGTCCCAGACCAGGATTACAGAGGCTTAGATAGCAGCTCTTCTTCTTCTTCTTTTTTTTAAAAAATATTTTATTTATTTATTTGACAGACGGAGATCACAAGTAGGCCGAGAGGCAGGCAGAGAGAGAGGAAGGGAAGCAGGTTCTCTGCTCAGCAGAAAGCCCGACCTGAGGCTTGATCCCAGGACCCTGAGATCAGGACCTGAGCTGAAGGCAGAGGCCCAACCCACTGAGCCACCCAGGCGCCCCAACAGCTCTTCTGCTTCCCCTCGCCCCTGCCCCCCCCCCCACAGTCCTTTCCAAAATATCTCACACCTGATGGGTGATGTACTCTGGCATTAACCTTGAAAGACTTGCAACGCTGTCTCCGTCGCGTGGTCCGGGTCCCTGATCTAGTTTTATCGGACCTTGCACGGACACGCTTCCTTTCCTATGCAGGAGGGAGGCCTGAAGAACTCCACAGTTGAGGATATTGCTCCCTGAAAACTGACCCCCAAATGCCACACTTCATTGTTTTTTGTTCTGTTTTGTTCTTTTAAATTTAAATTCAATTAGCCAACCTGTAGTACACCGTTGGTTTGTGATAAAACGTTCATCAGCGATTCATCTGTTGCCTAGAACACCCGGCGCTCATCGCATCGTGCGCCCTCCTTAATGCTCACCACCATACTTCATTTTAAAATGTTTTCCACTTTTATTTCAACGCAGGAAACAATCCAGCAACCCATGAACATGGGCAAAAAAGGCCTTCTGCAGAAACACTTGAGGAAGATGTCGGGTAATGTGCTCATAGTATTTTCACTTGCCAGATCAAGTCAACGTGGCTTACATAACAATTATTCTCTGTAAAATCCCAGAATGAGACGTTTCCTCTGAAACAAATATGATCTCTGTTTATCCTTAGTAATGTTTGATGTAAATTCTTCACAGGAATGAAGTACAGAAGATGCTGCAAGGACTAGGAAGTATGCTTAAATGGTATTTGCAGTGAAAAAAAATTTTTAAACCATACGGCTTTTATAATTGAAAATGTTAATGAGGGATCTGCAATGCTGTTCTCGTATGTAGGATATTATACAAGTATTTAGTGTGATTCAACTTTGCAAGTTTCTTTACTGACCTTTTCCATTCTTCATGTGGAAAAGTAAAAATGGTACTAACATTGATGAGGTAAGAATGATGCTATTATTTTAAACACGTTTACATTTCATGTAAGTTAATATAAATTAAATGAAGAAAAGTGTATACCTCCTTTTGTGTACAGAGATTAGGTGATATATCAATTTTTCATGTCAATTTTAAATTTTCTTAATTTAATTACTTTTCATGACTTTCCGGTGTCCTAGTCTTTGGAGTAGCAGCACAAATTGAACCCTCTAAAAAACAAACAAAAAATTCTTTATTGTTATTTTTCATTAGCAAACCGTGTAGCTGCAAACTAAAGAACTCTCCCAGTTAGTGAGAAATATATAATCACACCCAAACTCCCAAGTTTTCTGTTGTTCTGTCAGATGTCAGTTACACCATCTGCACTACAGGACAGTACACTTAGCAGAGTCTGAGTCAATTTGCGGCTCTTCGATAGAGATCAACCTTATAAGCAAGTATGGTTTGAAAGCTTTGCTCTGTTTGGTGGTCACAAAGAGCTGGCTTTGTGAGCTGTCAAATACACTTCTTACTACAGATGGATTTTGGGTGTATAAAATATTTTATTATAGAGCAGATCCTTCATGACTACT
This sequence comes from Martes martes, assembly GCF_963455335.1. Lineage (NCBI taxonomy): Eukaryota > Metazoa > Chordata > Mammalia > Carnivora > Mustelidae > Martes > Martes martes. The sequence goes on from NC_137907.1 coordinate 16,486,232, forward strand.
GAAAAATAACTACTGATTGTAGTCAAATCATAGGATTCGCAAAGCTTTAGTTGAAGTGTTAAGATTCTGTGAAATGCAGCACTTATACATAAAAGTGTTATGTTAAAAGCTCCATGAAAATATTTTAAAAATGTTTTTGGATTCATTTATTTAAATTAGAATTTTTACACCTACAGCCCTTGTCTCTTTTAGTAGAATACGGTTAAAAGCATCACTCACTAGACTGCTTGAAAAATAATTTTTTTAAATGTGCGATATAATTATTTTCATCCTTTTGACGATCATCTTTAAGAAAATTGCACATTTTATATAATGCATTCTAATGGCAATCCATCTAGACATGTCCCTTGAATTGGCCGGTATTTTATAAATTTAGAAAAATTTACCTTTTAGCTGTTTTCTCACAAGGAAATTAAAGTCTGTCTTTGGGATTCTCAATACACATTTTGATAATGGAAAATATTTTTATTATTATCCCCTTTTCACTATCTCTAAACTAAAAGGTGCCCTGCATTTAGAAAAGTTAGAATTGGGATACTAGTACTAGAGAAGATTTTACAGAAAATTGTGAGCAAATCTTGCTTTTTGAAATGATGCCTGCGTTATAACTGTTATTTTACTTACTTTATTTTTTGAAGTGTAACTGACATACAATATTATATTAGTTCCAGGTATACAACACAGTGATTGGACATTTATGATATCTGTATTGTGAATTTTAAATGCCTTTGCATATTGCCGAGGCAACATTTACCCATATTGATTTGTATATATGAAAACAAAATAATTTTCAACGTTCAATGTCAATGAATATTCTCTATACAGTTAACATTAAACAGGCTCTTCTTGCAAAGAGAAAAATGTCTGAAATGAATGCAAAAGCTTCTGTCAAAACCACTAATGAAAAAATTGAGCATGTTTGGAAGATACAGCAAGAAGAAAGGTGACGTTGTTGCTGTTGTTGTTGCTTTTTCAAGTCACGATGACATTTGTATCATTTCTTAGTATTCATTGGTGCAAATAACCTAAGACAAATTCTATTATATTGAATTTTCCAGTAAAAGATAGATTTTGCTTGATCTTTTTCTAAGCGGATTAATTCTGTTAACCTCACTCCTTAACAGAATTGAGATGTATCTCCTAGAAGCCCATAAAGATGACCTTTTTTCCCTTTCAAATAACAATTGAGTTTTCTTCCTATAACATTAATTCATATTTATTCTAGACCTACACTACCTGAACTTCAGGTAAATGTCTTAAACCATTATTCCTGTGATAGTTAACTGTATTCAGTTATGTAGAAAAGGTTAATCTTATATTGTAAATAATTTGCATATTTTAGCTAAATTGTGTTCACTGTTCTTTCTTAAAAATCATTGTTGTGCCAAAGAGGGGAAATATTTAAGTGAAGTATTCCTGTTTGGAAATCTATGACAAATGCATATGATATCCTTATTGAATCTACTTATCGTATCAGAACATACATGTTCTTCAGTAAGAAGAAATGAAAAGTAAACTGCTTTTAGATAAAATGAATTCTTCTGGAAAATTGACAGCACAGTAAATCCTCACTAGTTTTTAAGAGGGTAAGGCATATGAGAGAGCTTATATGTTGGCCAGTTAGGAACAATACTTTTGGAATAAGAGTAAATTGTTCATGTACACTTTCCATTTCCCATGAGACTATTTCAGCCACCATTATGCTATTGCTGCCTTCTCCTTTTATAGTGTAAATTGTGTCAAATCAATTTTGTTTTGAATATGGTTAGATTTTCATATCTTCTTGAAGTATGACAGTGCTTGTTATGGTTTACAGGCAGAATCTTCATCTCAAGTATTCTGAGCAGTTTCTGACTTTGTTTTGGGAGTGGGATACAGACATGCGGAAAGCCCAGGAACAAGAAGAAAAACTAGCTGTTGGTATTAGCCTTGGCTTTAAAATTGATTTATTTATTGTATCAAAGTCTCAAGTAGCAATAGGTCATGCAAAAACACAGGAGAGAATGTAGAGTCCATGAGCCCAGATGGGTAAATGTGGGTAGAAGGTGTGGCGGTGGGAGACTGAATGTTCTATTTGGATTGCTTCTGTCTACTTAGTGATATAGGAAGGTCACCCATTAAGAGTTAGAGTGGTGGAGGAGGTGTTGCCTTTAGGGGGCAGAGAAGAAGTCCTGGAATTGTTTCCTGAGAGCAGGCCAGCAAATGGACTAGGGAAATATCACTGCCAAGAAGCTTTATGGGTTTAATTTAGGTTAGTGTCATAGTGATCATGAATTTAAAGTGAGACCACTCTGCATGGTTGTGGCAGGGCAGCTGGAGAGTTGGATTTTCCAGGGTTGCGATTTTGCCATGCAGACTGACAGAGTGAAAGGGAGGCAAGGTACGTGTGCAAGTGCACAGGTATAATGATTGGCCATGGACTTTAAGCCGAGAAGAAGGAAAAGGGAGAATATGAGAGTGGGGACTGGGGACAATGAAAAGTCGTAGGATCAATGGGATGTTAATCCTGAAAGAGTATTGTATAGTGTGTGTGTGTGTGTGTGTGTGTATATATATATAGTATATATATATGTGTGTGTATGTGTGTGTATATATAGTATATATTATATATAGTATATATTGTATATATATACATATATATGTATATATTGTATAGTGTGTATATATATAGTGTAAATATATATACTATATATGTATATATAGACTATATATAGTATATACTATATATGTGGTCTATATATAGTATATATAGTATATATAGACTATATAGTATATATAGTATATGTATATATATACTATATATGTATATATGTATGTATATATGTATATGTATATATGTATATATGTATGTATATATGTATGTATATATGTATGCATATATGTATGTATATATGTATGCATATATGTATGTATATATGTATATATAGTATATACGATATATACTGTATATATACTGTATATAGACTATATAGTATATACTATATATGTGTATATGTATATGTATATATGTATGTATATATGTATGTATATATGTATGTATATATGTATGTATATATGTATGTATATATGTATGTGTATATATATGTATATATAGTATATACTATATATACTGTATATATACTATATAGACTATATATAGTATATACTATATATGTGTATATGTATATGTATATATGTATGTATATATGTATATAGTATATACTATATACAGTATATATAGTCTATATATACAGTATATATAGACTATATATATAGTCTATATATATATAATATTGTCTATATATATACTATAGTAAAAAAGGGAGAGAACTACAAACAGGGAGGTAGAGGTTGGATGTTGAGGGGAAAGTGGAGAAACAGTATAGTACAGTGGCCAAGAGCCTGGACTCTGGAAACATTGGGGGGCAACCAATCCTGGTTAACCCATACTAGCTGTGAAATCAGGGACAAATTGTTTATCTCTGTACCTCACTCAGTTTCCTCACCTATGAAAGGAGACGAGACATAATAAGAGTACTACAATGAATCTTGGAACACTACATCAAAAACTAATGACGTAGTGTATGGTGACTAACATACCGCAATAAAAATTAAAAAAAAAAAAAGAGAGTACTTGCCTTGTAGAATTGTTTTGAGGATTAAATGAGATCATATATAATTTTATTTAAAATGGTCCAGAACAGGGGCACCTGGGTGGCTCAGTGGGTTAAAGCCTCTGCCTTCGGCTCAGGTCATGATCCCAGGGTCCTGGGATCGAGCCCCGCATTGGACTCTCTGCTCAGCAGGGAGCCTGCTTCCTTTCCTCTCTCTCTGCCTGCTTCTCTGCCTACTTGTGATCTCTGCCTGTCAAATAAATAAATAAAATCTTAAAAATAAATAAATAAAATGGTCCAGAACAGTACATGACACACAGTTCCTATATAAGTTTCTGCTTTAATTAATATTATGTAGATGTTGCAGTTATTGGGAATGACAGAATCCAGGGTATGACTATGTAAGTGAGTGACTAAAGTAGAGAAGAGGACAAAATTATTGCTGGAAATTAGGTGAAGGAGCAGAGAGGCTAGGATCATCTGTATGCATACTGAAATGACCAAGAATTAATACATGTTTTGAATGTTGTTAAGAAAGAATATCTCTGGGACGTCTGGGTGACTCAGTCGGTTAAGCGTCTGCCTTTAGCTCAGGTCATGATCCCAGAGTCCTGGGATCGAGTCCCACATCAGGCTCCTTGCTCAGCAAGAAGCCTGCTTCACCCTCTGCCTGCCACTGTCCCTGCTTGTGTGTGCTTGCTCGCGCTCTCTCTCTCCTCTCTCTGATAATAAATAAAATCTTAAAGAAAGAAAGAATATTTCTTCCATAACTACTGTTAGGAAGGATTATTGTATAGATTTTTGCCTGCCTGTGGTAAACACATTGTTGGAAAGGTTATTTGTGGATTTTGAAGTAAAAAATTAAAACGTGTTTTCAATATGGGTGAGAAAGACAATCTCCTACTTAATGGCTACTAGGTAGGATCATTGTATTGTTTTTGTATATTAGTGGTGAACACAATTACCCAAACTTGGTCATAAAAAATTGTTAAAACAGGAAATATTAACAAGTGTTGATTTAAAGAATATTCCTTACAAACTTGATGTGTAGTTATGTTTTATACGTATTAAATGTTACTCACATTTTATCACCCTTTTCTATTTTAGAGTATGTTCCAAGAGCAACAAAAGATTCTTCAACAAGCTAGAGTTGTTCAGAACCAGAGACTGCAAAAATTTAAAAATTTATCTGAGCAATTCTTAAAGGTCTGTTATATTTGGCAACACAATATATTCTTATGAAACATCATGTGGAGGGGCACCTGGGTGCCTCAGTCGGTTGAGCAACCGACTCCTGGTTTTCGCTGAGGTCGTGGGTTCTGATTTCATGGATTGTGGGACTGAGACCCGCCTCATGCTCCCTGCTTAGTGGGAACTCCGCTTGAGGATTCTCTCCCTCTTCCCCTCCTCCCACTTGCATGTGCACATGCTCGCTCTCTCTCTCTCTCTCAAATAAGTAAGTAAATATTTTTTAAAAATATTTAATATGTACATAGAAGTGGAAGATATTTTGTTTCTTTCCAAATCTATGGGAGAAAACATTTAGGTTATACGTCTATATTGTTAAACATTTTCCATTTGAAATTCATTGTTTTGAATTTAACATAACTGGCAAATGCATTTTTATTTTTAGGATTAATTAATAGTTTTGTGGGAATCATTTAAAACAGGGAACTATAAAATGGGTATCTTACCTAGAAATATAGGTACTTTGAAGAAAACTGGTACTTTATTAACACTTCAATCATAATTTTTTGCTCAACAATCAGTTTGGAGGAGATCAGCAGTAAATATACGGTGGAAACTCAGGAAGTTTATAAATCACTTCTACGTGTCTTAGACTTGTATTCACGGTTTCTGTTAAATATGAGTAGGCAATTGTAATTGATGAGTAACACTCTTATATTCAAATGTGTTACATGAGTGTTTCATGGCATATTTGCCTTTGGAATATTGACTAATAATGACGTTATGTGCATACTTAAAATCATAAGGAAATGTCTAAATGTATAACAGAATGAAAAAGGGAGAAGAGGACTAAATGTTTGTAAATTGAGAATGATCTGCTTTGATACTTGCACATTAGCAAATTGTTCTCAGTGACACAGACCTCTTCTTCATGCAGATATATACTTATTTAGGAGGCGATGGGATCCTGCACATTCCCTTTTTTTTTTTTTCCCTTGGTATGTGTGTGGGTGGGGGTGGGGGAGGAGGGGTGTGGGAGGTGTTTCTTTACCTCTGTAACTGTACTTTAATATCTTTCTTTGAATTCCTGCTGCCGCTGCCATAGTTCAGGATCTCATCCTTTCTTGCTTGTACTTTTAAACTCTGATCTGAGTTCTCTCTTCTCCAGCCCATCCTTCACAGCTCTGCAATATGATGTTCCAAAACGTATACCTTCCCTCCTGAAAACCTGTCGATAGCTTCCCATTTTAAACACTCAGGAATTCAACGTCTGCCCTGTAACAAGACTCCCTTTGTTGTTTTATACTTATATCCCTCCTTTTCCTCCCACCCCTCCAGTACACTAACTCACCAACTAACCCACTCGCTAAACTTACTTCCTTGTTTCTAGAGTACTTTCAATTCCCTCTTCCCTTTACCTACTGAAATCTTACCCTTTTGCCAACTAAATCAGAATTGATTTTATTTTCCAGTACACAGTCATGGCAAGTTGTGTTTCCTTAATCGTGTTGTTTTCATTTGCATGTCTTTTTATTCTCACTGGAATAGGGAAGGGAGAGATCGTGCATTCATTTTCAAATTCCTCCACAGCCCTTAACAGTACTTTTTACGTAGTATGCACTAGATCACTATTTGCTAAATGAAGAGTAAAGATTCCGAACATGTTTGTTTTTTCATGACCTAAAGCGGTCTTGTTACAGGTCATTTTATTCCCGCCAATGGGATCATGTTACAGTGATTTTTAGTAGTTGTAAGTGCACTGTTACATGGTGTTTAGAAAGCTTATTTAAGAGTTTTGAAATTATGGTATTTCATTCTATGAGACTGTCAGTCCTCTTCTTTTTTTTCCTCCACCTTGACCTTAACTGTTTATAACCCATTGTTTCGAGCAAAGAGTACTATCGCCGTGTCTCTATAATAATTATATTTGACTCAAGCACAACATCTAAAAAATTTCTTAAGTGGGTATTTTGATCTCCATGTATTAGGTGTAGTATTTTATTTGGAATAAATAATGAGCATCCTTTGAATATTAAGAATTGTTACTTTTGAAGTTTAAATTTTTAAAGATTTTATTTATTTATTTTTGCGGGGGTGGGAGGGGAGAGAGAGAGAGAGAGCTAGAGCAAGTGAATGAGCAGGGGAAAGGGCAGAGGTAGAGGGAGAAGCAGGCTCCCCACTGAGCAAGGAGCCAGATGTGGGATTCAATCCCAGGACCCTGAGATCATGATGTGAGCCAGAGGCAGGTGCTTACCTGACTGAGCCCCCAGGCGCCCCTTGAAATTTTTAATTCTACATGTTTGGAGCATGAGATGAAAAGTGGTGATTTATAACTGAACAAGGCTTTTTGTTTTAGAGTATGCAGGACTTAGAGAAGGAGCATGAACATCTTCTTTCTGACGAACAAAGTGAAGTTAGGGAAGAAATAACCAAGTTGCAAAACGAAATTATGGAAGCTGTAAGTAGTGTATATTTAATATTAAGAACACTTATTTTAAGTGTTAATGAGGGATGTGAGCATTGGGGTATTTTGTTTGCCAAAACGTATATAACAATTACCTAAATAACATGCAAATGTTTAATATTTCCTTCCTTGAAACAGCAACGGTAAGAGCTGGCATTTGTTCAAAAGTCTCTTCATTCCTTGTTGTTCTGATGACTTTGAAGAAAGAACAGGAACCTAAGTTTTACAATACAAGTGTAACATTAGCTACGCCAAACCACATTGTAGTAGTTTAAAAATTAGATTGAAATCAGTATATCTTGTTTATCATAGCTTTCTTGTTAAGTGCAAGAATCTTTTCCAGTTAAAACCCCAAACCCTGAACAGTTATGTGGGTAGCAGCAATTCCACAATTACATGCATTGAGCTTTCAGTCCTTCGTTAGTAATGGTGACTTTTTGTACTTAACACTGTCAATTAACTTTTAACAATAAGGATGATTTAATTTTAGGCTTGGCCCCAGTGGATCTGTGTCAGTCCCAAAAGTTTCAATGCACTAGTACAGAAAGAAGGCTACATTGCTTTTCAAAAGGAAAAAAAAAAAATAAAGAATATAAAATCTATCTTATCTGTGTACCCACTTGTATTTACTCATTAGTTTACAGAGACAATGCCAATAAAAATACAATTTCAGAAGAAAATGTACTCTACTGCCTTATAAAAATTATTGAAAGTAAACATGAGATTGTGTTTTTGAATAAAGTGAACTGCCTAAAATCACTGGGAGAACAGAACTACATATATAAAGACCAGTGCTGAGACATGGGTTTGTAGATATGTCATTTCCACAAAGATGTCAAAATGTCATTTACTTGGTATTGCTTCACTATTAAATGACACCTGCCTTTAAGATTGATTGAAAGAATTTCATTAATATGCACATACACTTAATTGCTTATGGTTTGAGTATTTCACATCTGTCTTTAAAGATAAATCACCTACAGTTCTTTGGTTTTGTTTTCAAGTTTAATATTCATTGAGTATGCGGAAAGTTGATTTTATATTTGAAAACTAAAAACTTGAATAATTAATTCTTATACATTTGCTTCCATAATGGGCATTTTTTTACATTTAATAACATAACACCATCTTCACTTGGGCATGTCATTTAATAAACATGACATTGTTTCAGAATATATTTGGGATAAGTCAGTTAAATGTATTTTTTGTGAATTACTAAAATTGAATTCATGTATCATTCAAAACAAAACAATACCATTTGGAGGAGAGGAATGATTGCTCCTGTTTTTTCTGCATGGTGTTTTATTTTACATTAGTTCTGACCACCATATAACACCACACTTCTGTTTTTTTTTTTTTTTTGAGGTTTTTCCAAGTTTTTAAAATAAGCCCATATAAGATCTCATTTTCTTTTTATTTTATTAATTTTTTTATTTATTTTCAGCGTAACAGTATTCATTGTTTTTTCACCACACCCAGTGCTCCATGCAATCTGTGCCCTCCCTAATACCCACCACCTGGTTCCCCCACCCTCCCACCCCGCCCCTTCAAAACCCTCAGGTTGTTTTTCAGAGTCCATAGTCTCTCATGGTTCACCTCCCCTTCCAATTTCCCTCAACTCCCTTCTCCTCTCCATCTACCCTTGTCCTCTATATTATTTGTCATGCTCCACCAATAAGTGAAACCATATGATACTTGACTTTCTCTGCTTGACTTATTTCACTCAACATAATCTCTTCCAGTCCTGTCCATGTTGCTACAAAAGTTGGGTATTCGTCCTTTCTGATGGAGGCATAATACTCCATAGTGTATATGGACCACATCTTCCTTATCCATTCATCCGTTGAAGGGCATCTTGGTTCTTTCCACAGTTTGGCGACCGTGGCTATTGCTGCTATAAACATTGGGGTACAGATGGCCCTTCTTTTCACTACATCTGTATCTTGGGGGTAAATACCCAGCAGTGCAATTGCAGGGTCATAGGGAAGATCTATTTTTAATTTCCTGAGGAATCTCCACACTGTTCTCCAAAGTGGCTGCACCAGTTTGCATTCCCACCAACAGTGTAAGAGGGTTCCCCTTTCTCCACATCCTCTCCAACACACGTTGTTTCCTGTCTTGCTAATTTTGGCCATTCTAACTGGTGTAAGGTGGTATCTCAATGTGGTTTTGATTTGAATCTCCCTGATGGCTAGTGATGATGAACATTTTTTCATGTGTCTGGTAGCCATTTGTATGTCTTCATTGGAGAAGTGTCTGTTCATATCTTCTGCCCATTTTTTGATATGATTATCTGTTTTGTGTGTGTTGAGTTTGAGGAGTTCTTTATAGATCCTGGATATCAACCTTTTATCTGTACTGTCATTTGCAAATATCTTCTCCCATTCCGTGGGTTGCCTCTTTGTTTTGATGACTGTTTCTTTTGCTGTGCAGAGGCTTTTTATCTTGATGAAGTCCCAGAAGTTCATCTTTGCCTTTATTTCCTTCGCCTTTGGAGACATATCTTGAAAGAAGTTGCTATGGCTGATATCAAAGAGGTTACTCCCTATGTTCTCCTCGAGGATTCTGATGGATTCCTGTCTCACGTTGAGGTCTTTTATCCATTTCGAGTTTATCTTTGTGTACGGTGTAAGAGAATGGTCAAGTTTCATTCTTCTACATATAGCTGTCCAGTTTTCCCAGCACCATTTATTGAAGAGACTGTCTTTTTTCCACTGGATATTTTTTCCTGTTTTGTCAAAGATTATTTGATCATAGAGTTGAGGGTCCATATCTGGGCTCTCTACTCTGTTCCACTGGTCCATGTGTCTGTTTTTATGCCAGTACCATGCTGTCTTGGTGATCACAGCTTTGTAGTAAAGCTTGAAATCAGGTAACGTGATGCCACCAGTTTTATTTTTGTTTTTCAACATTTCCTTAGCAATTCGGGGTCTCTTCTGATTCCATACAAATTTTAGGATTATTTGCTCCAGCTCTTTGAAAAATACTGGTGGAATTTTGATTGGAATGGCATTAAAAGTATAGATTGCTCTGGCCAGTATAGACATTTTAACGATGTTTATTCTTCCCATCCAAGAGCATGGAATGGTCTTCCATCTTTTTGTGTCTTCTTCAATTTCTTTTAGGAGTGTTCTGTAGTTCCTCGAGTACAGATCTTTAACCTCTTTGGTTAGGTTTATTCCGAGGTATCTTATGGTTTTTGGTGCTATAGTAAATGGAATCGATTCTCTAATTTGCCTTTCTGTATTTTCATTGTTAGTGTATAAGAAAGCCACTGATTTCTGGACATTGACTTTGTATCCTGCTACATTACTGAATTGCTGTATGAGTTCTAGTAGTTTGGAGGTGGAGTCTTTCGGGTTTTCCAAATAGAGAATCATGTCATCTGCGAAGAGAGAGAGTTTGACTTCTTCCTTGCCAATCTGGATACCTTTTATTTCTCTTTGTTGTCTGATTGCTGTTGCTAGGACTTCTAATACTATGTTGAACAAGAGTGGTGAGAGTGGGCATCCTTGTCGTGTTCCTGATCTCAATGGGAAGGCTGCAAGCTTTTTCCCATTGAGGATGATATTTGCTGTGGGTTTTTCATAGATAGATTTGATGAAGTTCAGGAATGTTCCCTCTATCCCTATACTTTGAAGCGTTTTAATCAGGAACGGATGCTGGATTTTGTCAAAAGCTTTTTCTGCATCAATGGAGAGGATCATGTGGTTCTTCTCTCTTCTCTTATTGATTTGTTCTATCACATTGATTGATTTGCGAATGTTGAACCATCCTTGTAACCCAGGGATGAATCCTACCTGGTCATGGTGGATAATCTTTTTAATGTGCTGTTGGATCCTGTTTGCTAGGATCTTGTTGAGAATCTTAGCATCCATATTCATCAGTGATATCGGTCTGAAATTCTCCTTTTTGGTAGGGTCTTTGCCTGGTTTGGGGATCAGGGTGATGCTGGCTTCATAAAAAGAGTCTGGAAGTTTTCCTTCTGCTTCAATTTTTTGAAACAGCTTCAGGAGAATAGGTATTATTTCTTCTTTGAAAGTTTGATAGAATTCCCCAGGGAATCCGTCAGGTCCTGGGCTCTTGTTTTTTGGGAGGTTTTTGATCACTGCTTCAATCTCATTACTAGATATCGGTCTGTTCAGGTTGTCAATTTCTTCCTGGTTCAATTTTGGGAGTTTATAGTTTTCCAGGAATGCATCCATTTCATCTAGGTTGCTTAGCTTATTGGCATATAACTGTTGATAATAGCTTCTGATGATTGTTTCTACTTCCTTGGTGTTAGTTGTGATCTCTCCCTTTTCATTCTTAATTTTATTTATTTGGGCTTTCTCTCTTTTCTTTTGGATTAGTGTGGCCAATGGTTTATCGATCTTATTGATTCTTTCAAAAAACCAGCTTCTAGTTTCGTTGATACGTTCTACTGTATCTCTGGTTTCTACCTCGTTGATCTCTGCTCTAATCTTGATTATTTCCCTTCTTACGTGTGGAGTTGGTTTGATTTGTTGTTGATTCTCCAGTTCTTTAAGGTGTAGAGACAGCTGGTGTATTCTGGATTTTTCAATTTTTTTGAGGGAGGCTTGGATGGCTATGAATTTCCCCCTTAGGACCGCCTTTGCTGTATCCCATAGGTTTTGGAGTGAAGTGTCTTCGTTCTCATTGGTTTCCATAAATTGTTTAAGTTCTTCTTTGATCTCCTGGTTGATCCAAGCATTCTTAAGCAAGGTGGTCTTTAGCTTCCAGGTATTTGAGTTCCTTCTGAACTTTTCCTTGTGATTGAGCTCCAGTTTCAAAGCATTGTGATCTGAGAATATGCAGGGAATCATCTCAGTCTTTTGGTATCGGTTGAGCCCTGATTTGTGACCCAGTATGTGGTCTATTCTGGAGAAGGTTCCATGTGCACTTGAGAAGAATGAGTATTCTGTTGTTTTAGGGTGGAATGTTCTGTATATATCTATGAGGTCCATCTGGTCCAATGTGTCATTCAATGCTCTTATTTCTTTATTGATTTTCTGCTTCGATGATCTGTCTGTTTCTGAGAGAGGCGTGTTAAGATCTCCTACTATTAATGTATTCATATCAATATGACTCTTTATCTTGATTAATAGTTTTCTTATGTAATTGGCTGCTCCCATATTGGGGGCATAGATATTTACAATTGTTAGATCATCTTGGTGGATAGTCCCTTTAAGAATGATGTAGTGTCCTTCTGTATCCCTGACTACCGTCTTTAGTTTAAAATCTAATTTATCTGATATGAGAATCGCTACCCCGGCCTTCTTTTGAGGCCCATTGGCGTGAAAGATGCTTCTCCATCCCTTCACTTTCAGTCTGGGTGTATCTTTAGGTTCAAAATGGGTCTCTTGTAGACAACATATGGATGGGTCCTGTCGTTTTATCCAATCTGCAACCCTGTGTCCTTTTATGGGTGCATTTAGGCCATTCACATTGAGAGTGATTATTGAGAGATACGTTTTTATTGACATTGTGTTATCTTTGAAGTCTTTCTTTCTGTCGATTGTCTCTATATTTCTGTTCAATGCTATTCTTAGGATTTTTCCTCTTTTATAGAACCCCCCTTAATATTTCCTGCAGTGTCGGCTTGGTGGTTGCATAGTCTTTCAAGCCTTGCCGGTCTTGGAAACTCTTTATCTCTCCATCCATTTTGAATGTCAGTCTTGCTGGATAAAGTATTCTTGGCTGCATGTTCTTCTCATTTAGTGCCCTGAATATATCTTGCCAGCCCTTTCTGGCTTGCCAGGTCTCTGTGGACAGGTCTGACGTTATTCTGATGGGCTTTCCTCTGTATGTAAGGAGCTTCTTTGTCCTAGCGGCTTTCAAGAGATTGTATCTACAATGATGATTCCTCAATTTTACTATGAGGTGCCTGGATGTTTTTTTTGAATTTATAATCTTGGGGGGGGACCTTTCTACTTCTAGTACATGAACACTTGTTCCATTCGCAAGATTGGGAAAATGTTCATGAAAAACTTGTTCCACTATATCTTCTAGACTTCTTTCTTTCTCCTCCCCTTCAGGGATTCCAATAATTCTGAGTTGGAACGTTTCATGGCATCATTTATTTCCCTGATTCTGTTTTCGTGGCTTCTAAGCTGTTTGTTCCAGGCTTCCTCCTGATCCTTTCTCTCTATTTGTTTGTCCTCCAGATCACTAATTCTATCTCCTGTCTCAGTTACCCTAGCTTTTAGAGAATTTAGATTAGATTGGAACTCATTGAGAGCGTTGTGAACCTCATCCCTGGTGGCCTTCAGCTCTGCCCTAACATTATGAACCTCCTCTCTGGTCGCTTTCAATTCTGCCCTAATCAATTCCGTTTGGTCATCCATGGCTTTCTCCAACCTAGCTATTGCCTGGATAATTGTTAGCCTGAATTCTCTTTCTGACATATTGTCTATGTTGATAGCCGTTAGCTCTGTTGCAGAAGGCCCATCCTCTGTATTTTTCTTCTGTTGGGGATTCCTCCTCCTAGTCATTTTGGTGAGAGATGACTGGACAGATGTAGCTGGATGTATTGACCGTGGTGCTGTCAAGGTGCACCCTGGAACGCTTCTGAGCACTCAGGATTCCCCACCCAAATGAGAGAAAAAAGAAAAGAGAAAGAAAAAAGAGGGAGAGAGAGAGACAGGAAAAAAAGGGAAGATAAAATGAAGGTTCAGCCCAAATGGGCCCCAGGGTAAGGTTTATGACGTATACAAACAAAAACAGACAAACAAAAAGACTGATAAAAGTATATGACGAGAGAAAATATATATATATATAAGCAAAAAAAAGGAGGAGCCTTGTCAAGAAGAACCCCAAGTATAAGATTTATATACTATCCGGACAAACATAAATACACAGAGACACTGGCAGAAGAAAAAGATGGGAGCATGGTTATAGATTCTCGGTGTGGGCGAGGAAGGTTATTTTGATTCTTCCTGGATGTATCTTGATATCTTTGTTAAAGGACTCAACTTTCCTAAGAAAAAGGGGGATTAAAAATTGGTTCACTTATAGGGGTAGCATTGCTTGGAGAAAGGGGATTACCTTGAAGTTTAACTCTATATGAATATTAGAAAATAAAAATAAAAAAGGAATAAACTGGACTAAACTAAATTAAAAATTTTTTTAAAAATTAAGAAAATAGAAAAGCAAAAGAAAAACACATGTGTATGTATCAAAAAATTCAGGTTAGTAGTTTATCATGGAATTTGATGTACTGGACATCTCACTGTGATGGTAAATAGGTTAAAATTATCTATATAAAAAAAGAAAAAAAATGAACCAGAATAGTGGGAAAGAATTAAAAATAAAAGTTGTATCTATGAAGTAGTGGTGGTTGTTCTCTTGTAGTCTTTTTTTTTTTTCCTGATTTGTTTTCTGGGGGAGGGGGCTGCCACGTGGGTTTTCAGTCAATGATGTTCCCTGAGTTAAGTCCTCCCGACCCCCTCAAGGGGGTGGGCTCTGAGAAAAACGTTTTTTTTCAGGTTTTTGTTCTCTGGAGGTTTTTATGTTTGTTCACTTCTTTTCTCTCGCCTTGACAGCTTTTGATGGTTTTTGGAGGTTTAGAGGAAAGAAAACTGCACCCCAACCTCCCTCTCAGAGAGAAGCCTCAGTCTGCTCCCCTGCAGGTGCTGCAGCCGCTGGGCCGCTGGCAGAGCAGGTTCTGAGTCGCGGTCCCTGGGGACGCAGGATCTCCTGCTTGTACGCAAAACCAAGGCAGCTGTGGCTGTCTGGGCAGCTCCAGACCGCCAGAGAGGTTCCAAGCAGCAATTGCACACTGAGATTTTCCCACTGGCTGGGGCTAAGAGCTCAGGTCTTGCGCGCACCTCTCCCAGGGGATGGTTTGGGGTGCGGCGCCTCCAGCTCTATCGGCTCTATCGCCGCGTGGGTCTATCGCCGCGTGGGTCCCAGAACACCAGGCTGGGCGTGCACCTCTCTCAGGGGAGGTTGAGGCACGCGCGCATCTCCAGGAAGGTGCGAGTTCTGCCGTCTGGTGTGGCTCCCAGCCCCTCACGGGAGCCGGACTCCACCCATTCTCGGGCGCACTGGCGGCTCTGGGACAAAGACCAGGTTTCTCCGCTGCACTCTCCGGCTCAGCGCCAGGGGATGCTGCCCTGGGTCTGGGGACTTAAGCCCCTATCCCTATCCGCCCCGATTCCCACAATTTCCCCGCCCGAGTCTTTGCTCTTTTGAGTGCTTTCAACAAGACTCCAAGTTAATGCTGGTCCCCAGATGCCGGGCACTCTCGTATTGGGGTATTATTTTCCAGTCGGTCGCCTCTGGTGGCTCCCTCCCCCTTTTGTTTATCTTCCGATATCAGTCCGATGTTCCCACTCCACTTTACCTGCCCACTGGCGTCTTCTGGCCCCCATAGAGATCCAGACGTGTATAATTCTGATCTCAGGCTGATTTCATGGGTGATCGGAGTTCTTTGGTAGGTAATCAGCTCACTTTAGGGTGCAGGTTGAAAAGGCGCCTCCTCCTACTTCCCCGCCATCTTGTCTCCCCCCCAGACTTTATTTTTTTAAAAAGATTTCATTTGTTTATTTGAGAGAGAGCATGAGAGAGGGAGAAGGGCAGAGGGAGAAGCAGATCCCCTGCTGAGCTGGGAGCCGGATGCAGGGTGGGTGGGGTGCGGTGGGGTGGGGTGGGGTGGAGAGCTCAATCCTGGGACTCCAGGATCATGGCCTGAGCTGAAGGCAGTCGCTCAACCAACTGAGCCACCCAGGTGCCCCTAGACTTTATTTTTTAAAACAGCTTTAAGTTCACAGCAAAATGGAGCAGAAGGCTTTTTTTTTCCCCCCACCCAAGTAGGTGGGTTTTACTTCAATTTCAGCTTTCCACTACCTTTTACTGTAGTTGCTTTCAGGGAGAGCTCTCAAAGATAGATGAACCATGAGAGACTATGGACTCCGGGAAACAAACCTGTCACTGGGTTGGCCCAGTGACAGGTATTAAGGAGGGCACGGATAGCCTGAACCACTGGGTGTTACATGCAAACAATGAGTCATGGAACACTACATCAAAAACTAATGATGTACTCCATGGTGACTAACATAACACAATAAAAAATAGAATAAAATTAAAAAAAGGAAAGATGATGGAAATGAATCCTGTACTGGTTTATTTAAACCAGAAGGTATTTTAGGAATCCAATAAAACTAGGTGGAATTCAGTTCTTGGTACTTGTTTTAAGGACAGAAAACTGTCCTTGTGACCTTTCTTTTATGGCCGCCAGTAACACTGGGTGGCTCTGTTGGTTGAGCGACTGCCTTTTAATCTGTCTTTTGGTACCAGTTGAGACCTGATTTATGACCCAGGATGTGGTCTATTCTGGAGAATATTCCATGTGCACTAGAGAAGAATGTGTATTCTGTTCCTTTGGGATGGAATATTCTGAATATATCTGTGATGTCCACCTGGTACAGTGTGTCATTTATGGCCTTTATTTCCTTGTTGTTATTTTGCTTGGATGATCTGTCCATTTCAGTGAGGGGGGGTTGTTAAAGTCCCCTACTATTATTGTATTATTGTCAATGTGTTTCTTTGATTTTGTTACTAAGTGGTTAATATAGTTGGCTGCTCCCATGTTCGGGGCATAGATATTTAAAATTGTTAGATCTTCTTGTTGGACAGACCCTTTGAGTATGATATAGTGTCCTTCCTCATTTCTTATTATAGTCTTTGGCTTAAAATCTAATTTTTCTGATATAAGGATCACCATCCCAGCTTTCTTTTGATGTCCATTCGCATGGTAAGTTGTTTTCCACCCCCTCACTTTAAATCTGGAGGTGTCTTTGGGTTTAAAATGAGTTTCTTGTAGACAGCGTATTGATGGGTTTTGTTTTTTTATCCATTCTCATACCCTATCTCTTTTGATTGGGTACATTTAGCCCATTTACATTCAGGGTAACTATTGAAAGACACAAACTTAGTACCATTGTATTGCCTGTAAGGTGACTATTATGGTAGATTGTCTCTGTTCCTTTCTGGCCTGTTGTTTTTAGGCTCTCTCATTGCTTAGAGGACCCCTTTCAATATTTCCTGTAAGACCGGTTTGGTGTTTACAGATTCTTTTATTTTTTGGTTGTCCTAGAAGCTTTTAATCTCTCCTTCTATTTTCAATGATAGCTTAGCTGAATATGGTATTCTTGGCTGCATGTTTTTCTCATTTAGTGCTCTGAATATATTATGCCAGTTCTTTCTGGCCTGCCAGGTGTCTATGGATAAGTCTGCTGCCAATCTAAGATTTTTACCATTGTATGTTATAGATTTCTTGTCCTGGGCTGCTTTCAGTATTTTCTCTATGTCACTATGAATTGTAAGTTTTATATTAGATGACGGGGTGTGGACCTATCCTTAATTGATTTTCAGGGGGGTTCTCTGCACCTCCTGGATATTGATGCTTGTTTCCTTTGCCATGTTAGGGAAATTCTCTACAATAATTCACTCCAATATACCTTCTGCTCCCTTCTCTCTTTCCTCTTCTGGAATCCCAATTATTCTAATGCTGTTTTGTCTTATGGTATCACTTATCTCTCAAATTCTCCCCTCGTGTATCTCTTTTGCTCAGCCTCTTTATTCTTTGGTCTTCTATATCACTAATTCTCTCCTCTGTCTCATTTATCTTAGCAGTAAGAGCCTCCATTTTTTATTGTACCTCATTAATAGCTTTTTTGATTTCAGCTTTGTTAGATTTTAGTTCTTTTATTTCTACAGAAAGGCCTTTTATTTCTCCAGACAGAGTTTCTCTAATATCTTCCATGCCTTTTTCAAGCCCAGCTAGCACCTTAAGAATCATTATTCTGAACTCTAGATCTGACATATTACCAATGTCTATATTGATTAGGTAACTGGCCTTCTTAACTGACTCTTGTTCTTTTTTTTTTGTGGTGAGTTTTTCCACCTTGTCATTTTATCCAGATAAGAATATGTGAGGGAGGGGCAGCTGGGTGGCTCAGTGGGTTAAAAGCCTCTGCCTTAGGCTCAGGTCATGATCTCAGGGTCTTGGGATTGGGCTCCACATTGGGCTTTCTCCTCAGTGGGGAGCGTGCTTTACATTCTCCATCTCTCTCTCTCTATCTGCCTCTCAGCCTACTTGAGATCTCCTTCTGTCAAATAAATAAATAAAATCTTCAAAAAAATATATGAAGGAGAGAATAAAATACTAAAAGGGTGGCAAAGACCCCCAGAAAATGTGCATCAACCAAATCAGAAGAGACCACAAATCATGGGGGCATGAGAGGGTAAAAAGAAGTTCAGAAAAAAAATTTAACAAGAAGAAAAAGAAAAAAAGAAAAAAGAAAAAAATGTATATTAGACTGGTGAATAGAACAGAGCCACCCACTTAATTTTGGGAGTATTTTGGTCTCTTAGAAGAAACTACCTCCCAAAATTTTAAAGAAAGAAAGAAAAAATATATATATACATATGCATATGTGTGTATACATATACATATATGCACACACATATATGTATATATGTGTACATATATGTACATACATACATGTATATGTATATATGTATATATGTATATACACACACACAAAAATAAGGGTAAACACAATGAAGGGATGGAATATGATTATAAAGATGAAAATTAAAATTAAAATTAAAGATGAAAATTAAAAAAAAATTCTAAAAGGTAATCTACCAGTTGTGGGGGAAAAGAAAGAAAAAGAAAGTGGAGAGAATTTGCTCAGGCTGGAGGCTAGAACAAAGCCCTGTGCTAGATTTAGGGTATAGTTTCATCTATTGGAAGAAGTTGTATCCCAAACTGTTTTAGAAGAAAAAAGCCTATGTGTATACAAAAAATAAAGTTAGGTATACAAAAAATAAAATAAATGAAGGATAAAATATGACAATGAAGGTTCAAAAAGATTTTTTTGGAAAAGTATTGTTAAGATAAACTAGTTAAAAATGTTAAAAGAGGAAAGAGTAAAAGTTAAAAAAATTAGAATAAGAAAAAAAAATTAAAAAATCAATTAACTTTGCAAGACTAAAGAATCATGGGGAGAAAGCCATGAATTCCATGCTTTGCTTTCTCCTCCTCTGGATTTCTGCTGTTCTCCTTGATAAGTGAACTTGATCTTGGCTGGATTTCTTGCTGATCTTCTGGGGGAGGGCCCTGTTGCCAATATTCTCAAGTGTCTTTGCCAGGGGCTAGGCTAAGTAATCTGCTCAGGTTCACTTTAGGGAGCTTTTGTTCCAGGGACGCTTTCTGTAGAATTCTGGAGGACGGGAATGAAAATGGTGGCCTCCCAATCTCTGGATAGGAGGACCAGAGAGCTTGGGGCCCCACTCCCACTCCTCAATGTACCCTCAGAGAAAAGCACTCAATCACTCCCATCTCCCTGGTCTCTGGCTGTGTGCTGAGTGCCAGCCTATGAGCAGGCATCTCTGTCTCTGGCACACAGCCCCACCTGGAGTCTCCAAACCCAGCAGATCCCTGCCGCCTTTCCAGGGGGGTGTCCCTGGATCTGCCAGTTGTGGGGTCTCTGCTCAAAAAGCAGTGGTTTGATTGTGCCACTGATCATGGCTTAAGGTAACCCCAAGTTGAGAGCTCACTCCTCAGCTCTGTCTCTGTAGCCAACTTTCCTGCTCTAATACCTGTGAGCTCTGTGACACTCAGACACCCCTGATCCTTCTGTGACCCCATGGGACCTGAGAACAAGCTGTCCCCATGAAGGCTCCATCCCTGCTTAGCCTGAGGACTGATGTCCCTTAGTGGAACAGATTTTTAAAAGTCCTGATTTTGTGCTCTGTTGCTTTGCTACTTGCTGGGAGCCCACCCCTCCCCCTGTGGTCTATCTTCCCGTGGCTTTGGACTCACTTCTCCGCTGGTCCTGCCTTTCAGAAAGTGGTCGATTTTCTGTTTCTAGAATTGTGGCTCTTCTTCTCTTTGATCTCCTGTTGAGTTTGTAGGTGTTCACAATGGTTTGATAAGCTATCTAGGTGACCTCCTACTACCTGATGTCGTCTCAGCCTGCTACTCCTCCGCCATCTTGACTTCTCCCTTCAACTTCTTTTTGCTTTAAGTTGTATAATGACTTTTCCTTTTTCTAGTCCACTATAAGAGTCTATAGAAATGCCTTCCTGAGAGCAATCCCATACCTGCATGAAAGTGATGTTTGTAACGTGATGAAAGGTGTATCTCAAAAGACAATGACAAATTTTTGTACCAGCTAGCCTGGCTGTATTGATGACTTCATGTATTTACCTTAAAAAAATTTTTTTTATGCTTGATTCATTTATCTTGGAATGGTGGGCAATTGTAGCTGCTGGCCTTAACCTACAGTACATATTAGGCAATTCAACTTTTTGTCATAATATCATGACTTTGCTTCTTTGGAGCACTTCCAGCATCACTAGGGCCACTTTTAATGGTACTGTGGTGTTATTTGAGGTTCATGATGTTACACTAAACTTCATGGAAAATACATAAGAACAGCAAGAGATCACATTCTTCTGTGGTAGGAGATGAACTGTTCAGGAGATGATTAGTCACATAGTTTGAAAAGTATTTATGGCACTTGAAGTTACTGCAAGAGCAACAAAAAGCATCTAAGAAATTATTACACTAGTACATTTTGTATTTAATATTGCATCTTTGCTTTAGTTCACATATCTATCAACTGTAGATGGTACTATGTACACTCTGAAAACATGTGTGTAACCTTAGATAAATTTAATATTTTTATAATAGATTTGTATCTATAGTTGGTCATTGAACAACATGGGTTTGAACCATAAAGGGCCTTTTATAAACAGATATTTCCCCCCATAAATACAGTCCAGTATTGTAAATGTATTTTCTCTTCTTTATGATTTTAACATCTACTTTTCTCTAGCTTTATTGGATGAATATAGTATATGGTACATTTAACATACAAAATACGTGTTAACTGTTTGTTCTATCAGAAAGGCTTCTAGGCAACAGGAAGCTGTTACTAGGTAACTTAGGGAGAATGAGAAGTTACACACATATTTTCAACTATGTGGGGTGTCAATGCCCTTACCCTCCACTTTGTTCAAGGGTTTATTGTATTTTAGAGTAATAAATGGCAAACTAGACTACTGTCTAAATATATCTTATGCATTAATGACATATTGAAGTTCTACTTAAAATTTTTTAATATTTCTAGGCTACATGATTTATTTGTGAATTTTTTCAAATTGTCTCCTATTTCCAAAATTTCCTGCACATATTATTATTTTTTTAATATTTTATTTATTTTGTTTCATTTTTATTTTTATATTTATTTATTTATTTAAAGATTTTATTTATTTACTTGACAGACAGAGATCACAAGCAGGCAGAGAGGCAGGCAGAGAGAGAGAGGGAAGCAGGATCCCCGCCGAGCAGAGAGCCCAATGTGGGGCTCAATCCCAGGACCCCGAGATCATGACCCAAGCCGAAGGCAGAGGCTTCAACTCACTGAGGCACCCATTTTGTTTTATTTTTAAAATAAAAACGCCCCTATTTTGTTTTATTTTTAAAAATATTTTATTTATTTGTTTGTCACAGACAGATGGAGCAAAAGCAAGGCAGAGGGAGAGGGTTGGGGGAGAACAGGGATCTGATGCAGGACTTTATTCCAGGACCTTGGGATCATGATCTGATCAGAAGGCAGACACTTAATGACTGAGTCACCAGACATCCCCTTTATTTATTACTTTTAGAGTGAGAATGAGTGCATATACATGGCAGTGTTGAAGGATTGCAGCGTTTTTGTCTCACGGATTCAAAAATGAAACTCTCAGACACAAAGGGGTGAAGTGAAATGAAAGTTCATGAAGTGAAGGTGAGAGCAGAAAGGAAAGAAGAAGCTCTCTGGAATGAGAGGGTTCCCGAATATGTTGCCATGGAGGGCTTCTGGTGGCAGTCTTTTATTGAGAACTGACTAGGAAGCTTGTGGCTTTGAGATTCTTGTACTTAGTTTGAGCATGAACTTGGTAACATGCTTAGTGACTTAATGCTTTGAGGTTTGTCCATTTTCTGTGATATACTGTACACTGCAACAACCAAAAACAAAACAAAACAAACAAAACCTCACAAACATTCAGGGACAGGTGGTCTGTTTCCTATGTCTTGTTCACTCTGGCTTAGTGCTTCTGCCTGCCAGGAATAATTTCAGAGCCCAGCCAGGGACCCCCTACCTTTCCCTGTCTATACCTTAACCTTTTCCTTATTCAGCAGACAGGGAAGGGTGCAAAGAAGATAGAGAGAATCTCAAGCACACTCCATACCCAATGTGGATCCCAGTATAGGGCTCTTTTTCAGGACCCTAAAATCATCACCTAAGTTAAAACCAAGGGTCAGATTTTAACTGACACGTCCAACCAGGTGTCCCTCCAATGTATTAATTTTAAAAACATGTATATTACTGGACCTTTGCAATACAAATGTGTATTGTTTAAGGGTCTGTATGGGTGTACAGTTTTGTTTTGTTACTATTTTAGAATTTAGCTTATGAATAGAGATACCTTGCTTCATTTTTTAAGTAATCTTATCAACACCATCACATAACCTGATTCACATATTTATATTTCTAGGGCAGATCTCTTCCCTGAACTGAATATTCATCATATTTACATATAAATATTTAATTGGGGATATCAATGCATACAATCTAGAGTCTGATTTTTTATTTCTTAGCTACTTTAACCTGCTATTCAATTACTCTTTTCTATCTCATGACTAGATTCTTCCCATTATTGCCCACTCTAAAACATTTTAGAGTGGGCAACAACTCTTATTTACATTTGAATCAATCCCTCACTAAATCATATTAATTCTGAATTTAAAATTTATCCAGAACAGCACTACTCTCATACCGCTTTCCTTTGCTCTTTTACACACTATTCCTAACTGATGTCTATAGTTTAATCCTTACTACTCCACATATTTTTTTAACCATGTAGAAAATGATGAATTAGGGGTACCTGGGTGCTAAGTTAGTTAGGTGTCTGCCTTGGGCTCAGGTCATAATCCCAGGGTCCTGGAATCTATCCCTGCATCAGGGTCCTTGCTCAGCAAGGAGTCTGCATTTCTCTCTCACTCTGCCCTTCCACCTGCTCATGCTGTGTCTCTGTCAAACAAATAAATAAAATCTTAAAAAAAAAGAAAATAGTGAATTAAAAATTATGTTTTCAGCTTCTTCAAAGGTTACAGGCAGAAGGTAGTTAGTGGATAATCACAGCAATTCTATCAATATATAATTCATATACAGTACAGTTAACTCACTGATGATGATGATGATGAATGTGGTTCTGGTGTATTACATTTTAAAAAAATGATAAAATATATAACAGAGTTTCCCCTAATAAGACAAAAATTCAACATTATATGTAAAGATCCAATTGGCTTATTAATTAACTCATGACTTGGGCAGCATTCCAACCATCAAGTAAGAGAGAGACAAGGATTTGTACAAAATGGAAAGTTTTTAATAGGAAGTAGTGTGTGTGTGTGTTGGGGAGGAGGGGTTGTTAGTCACTACCAAAAGAAAAGAAAGGAGTGTTCCGGGCAGTTCAGATTTCATTTAAGGGTAAAGCTAGGATAACTCATTGGAGGATCACCTCATTTTCATTAGGGAGTTGAAGAGGGCCCATGTGATAGATTACCTTATTGTGTGCTTACTAGAAAGTCCCTGACTGATCAGTGAAGACTACATTTCTGGGGAAGGTCGAAACTGCAATTATATTATATATTAAGCCCTAGTTTGGTGACTTGTGTAAGTCAAGCCAATGGCCAAACCATTTTGGCTCTGTATTTTCATTTTAACCTCTGCTTTAACCACTTCTATGTGTCCAATGCAGTGGTATTAAGTTCATTGCAATGTTGTGCAACCATCACCACTTAAGCTCTTGCATCTTTCTTCTAATCTGTTAGTCATTTCAGTACCTCTGCTCCTTTATTACTAATTATGGTATTACTCTTACTCCTTTGTGTTATAACTAGCCATTATAAAAATAATGGTCTATTACTAAATTAATTTCTTGTATAGTTCAAGGTGTTTAGTAAAATCAAACTAAAGAATATCTTCATATTTTGATGAATGTATACATTTAACGAAATGTTTTTTTTTTTTTAGATTACCAAGGGACTCTTTTTAAAAAATATTTATTCACTTATTTATTACACACACACACACACACACACACACACACACACACACACACACAGTGAGTGCATAAGAAAGGGACAGAGGCAGAGACAGAAGGAGAAGCAAACTCCCCACTGAACAGGGAGCCCAATGTGGGGCTCTATCCCAGGACCCTGAGATCATGACCTGAGCCAAATGCAGAGACTTAACCAACTGAGCCACTCAGGTACCCCTCTTTTTTTAACTTAAGAAATTTTTAAAGTAATTTCTAACCTCAATATGGACTTGAACTCACAACCTCAAGATCTCAAGAGTTGCATGTTCTATCACTGAGCCAGCCAGGAATCTCAAGTAGCAAGGAACTCTTATACAGAAAGATGAGTATGAAAAAACTTTAAACCTTTTTATTGATGATGTCTCTAAAAGTGTTTAACATGAAATTATGTATTGGAAACATGGGCCCAAAAGATATAAGGATTCTAAAGTTTGGCTCTATTGACATTCTGGACCATATAATTGTTGGTGGTAAAAGACTGTCCTATACATTGTAGGATGTTTAGCAGCACCTTTATGTTCTACCAGTAGAACCCCTTCTCCAGTGTGACAACCAACAATGACTCCACACATTTTAGAATAATTTTTCAATATTTCAATTTTTCAATAATTTTTCAAATAATGGATTTGGAAGCTTCAGGAAATGTCATTTTAGGGTACTTGATATTAGACCACTGTTGCTGATTTGTTTAGAAGCTAAGAGTCTCTGGAAATTCTAGGAAAAAAATGTTCATAATGAAGTTAGAAGACTGGCTTTAGAAACCGGCTGTTAATTTGTTGTTGTTTGTACTTTGTTACAATGATGATATTGAATACTTTTACAAGACTAACACTTTCTTGCTAGCTAGTTTTGTGGTTTTTGAAGCAGTAAGGTTTAATTGAGGCTTGGGGCTTAAGAAAGTACTAAAACTAGGAAGTTTCCACAGGACAAAGAAAGAAGTAAATTGAAGTTTCAAAGAAATCTGAGGGGGACTTTAACAATAATGACAATATAGGCTCCTTTACCATGTTTTTGGAATTGTTTTTCCTCCCTTATTTATTATTATTCACCTCCTTTAAATTTATGCCTAGTTATTTTACTATTTATGGTATAATCTTCAATTGAATTGTTTTCTTAGTTTCTCTTTCATTATTAGTTAGTTTTTATTTCTTTACTATATATAAATGCAAAGGATTTCTGTATATTGATTTTGTATCCTTGTGATCTTACTGAATTCATTTATCCATTCTAGCAGTTTTTTTGGTGGAGGAAACCAAATGGAAGGTTTTGGATCTCTTAGCCTTCTTTTTTTGCTTGATTAAAAAAGGGCTAGGGTGGGACACCTTGGTGACCCAGTTGTTAAGTGTCTGCCTTTGGTTCAGGTCATAATCTCAGGGTCCTGGGATCAAGTCCCTCATCTAGCTCCCTGCTCAGTGGGAAGTCAGTTTCTCCCTCTGCCTGCTGATGCTCCTGCTTCTGTGCTCTCTCATTCTCTTACAAATAAATATATAAAATCTAAGAAAAAGGAAGAAAGAAAGACAAAAAGAAAGAGAGAAAGAAAGTGTTAGGGTGCCTGGGTGACTCAGCCAGTTAAGCATCTGACTCTTGGTTACTGCTCATGTCATGATCTCAGGGTCCTGGGATGGAGCCCCTTTCAAGCTCCTCACTCAGTGCATAATCTGCAGCTCTTACTTTCCCCTCCCGCTGCTTGCATGCACTCTTTCTCAAATAAATACATAGATAAAAATCTTAAAAACAAGTAAATGAAAAGGCTGACTAGAAGCTCTGTGGTTCATTTGGTGAAACTGACTTTTGGGAAGGATCCAATGCTTACAGAGGTACCTTTGGCTTCATTTGACTTGTAGTTTTTGGTAACTTTGAGTAAAACTAGCTGTGTTCTAATTGGGAGATGGGAAATGACAATTTGATTCCCATATACAACCCTTTGGATAGTATTCTCCAAAACTGGAGAACTTTAATTAATTAATTAATTAATTAATTAATTAATTTTAAGATTTATTTTTGCAATGCTTCTTGACCACAATATTCATTAGATACCTAGGAAAATTACCAATCAAAAGATCCACAATTTATAATACTAGCTTGCAATTAGGTTGTTTTAAAGTGAGATATTTGGAAATTGTGCCATAGAGACTTTGCTTCTTTTTTTGTTTCAGAAAATAAGTTTTATTTAAATAAGGGCTTAAATATATTACATAACATTAAAACTGAAGGAAAAAAAATATATCAAAAACCAGTCTGTTACTTTACATGGCACTGGGCAACTTGTCCTTAATTAAGTTGCAAGTTCTATAGCTAGCTACATGACTGACACATCAGTTTGAAGTTTGTTGCCTTGTAAAAATCTTAACTCAGGTAGAAGTTTGACCTCACATTCTTGTGTTTGGACATCGATTAGGTAGGATATGTCTGGTAAGAAAGATGTTCCCATCTGTGATCTTGAGGCTGTGGGCTGGAATGAAACATCACATTACTGCTTAGTTTCAGGCCCATTACTGCCAGGTGCCTACTGCTTGACCTCTATTTAAATGAGGGAGTTTAAGACTAGACAGTTTATTGCATGCAGGAGTTACAATAGTCCAATTTAAAAGCAGACTCCAGATGTTTACATTATACCATCTGTGCGATTTTTGAATTTGTGACAAGGGACAGAAGGGAAATTCTTCTCATTGCAAGGAAATCCTCACTTAAGCTTAAGTGAGCCAAAGCTGTTGAAAACCCATGAACCTTCAGCTAGTTATCCTTAGCCAGTTCAAACTCTACCAGAAACTGGCATATGTTTTTGCATTGGTCACCCTGTGGTTGAATTACTTCTCCATATTTTGGTTGCTCAATTATAGTACCATTCCCAGCAAATTTCTTCTTAAATGCCTTCATTAGTTTTTTTTTTTATTTTTTTATTGTAATTGTCAGTGATCCCTTGGACAGTGGTAATGGTCTTCCTGCTGTTTCTTGGTTGAATTCGTACAGGGATATAATCGTCAGTGCCAGCACAAAGCAGATCATCATCCCTACTTGCATCAGCAAAGGGGTTGACAGAGTGGAGGTTCTGAATAGTGGACATACAATATGATCAATTTTCCTTGGTGGAAACAGCCTTTGGAAGGTGGTAGAGGGAAAAAGCAGCAGACCAGGTGGAAGAAGCCTTAAGTGATTCTCCCAGGAGTACTAAAAGTTGAATTACCCCCCGGAAACACCCTAAATTTGGACAAAAGGGCTGGGCTTTTATAATAATCATTGGATGCGATCACCTGAAAAGAGGGCCTGTCCTCAGCTTTCTTCAGTCAAGGCTATCCCTGATGGACTTTGAGAGTTGAGGATGACAGCATTCCTATAGCTGGGAGTCCTTCATTCCCAATAGAATTTTAGTCAGCATATCACAGTAATGACCACAAGAACTCACATCTATGGAGTATTCTAGATGCACTTATCTCAATAAGTATGTACCAATGTAGGAGATAACCCGAAGAAAAAGGAGGGACTGAATTTTTTTTGTTGGAATAAATGAGCCTTGATATCAGAAATAACCTGTATGAAATTGGAGTTTGGTTTTTCTCTCTGTTGAAATGACAGTTTTATTAGATTTTTTAAAAAAGATTTTATTTATTTATTTGACAGACAGAGATCACAAGTAGGCAGAGAGGCAGGCAGAGAGAGAGGGGGAAGCAGGCTCCCCGCTGCACAGAGAGCCCAATGCAGGGCTCGATCCCAGGACCCCGAGATCATGACCTGAGCCGAAGGCAGAGGCTTAACCCACTGAGCCACCCAGGTGCCCCAGTTTTATTAGATTTTTGATCAAAATTGTAAACAATGTTTATTCTTTAATCTGCCTAGGAAAACAAAGTTTATAACTTTTATCTTTATCAGGTCTTTGATAACTTGTAGTTCAATCTCATTATTAAAAGAGTTTTGCTAGTAATTATGTAATCCTCTGCATTTGCCTTTAGAAGCTCTTGTTGTCACCTGGGCTAAACAAATAATTATTGAATTTTGTAATAATCTGTAATCTTATTTAGGAATGTGCTTGAAAACCTTCTGGTATTTCAGACAAAGTTCCCAAAATTCAACCTTCAAATGAAGTGTTTTTGACTAATAGTCTTGTTTATTTGGTATGTCAAATTACATAGGAAATTCTGCCAAATAAGTGCTGATAAATCTTCTTAGATTATATAATATGGTTGAATGTTATAACTCCTTTAGAATTGTATAAAATTCTTAAGTTTTTAAATTATCCTGGCATACTGCTCTTTATTGTAATTCTAATTATTGAAGTCTTGAGTGTCACAGAATTTTTTGCCAACTGCATTGTAAGGATAAAAACAGGTTTCTTGTACCTTTAAGATTATAAAACTAAAATGAGAATTTCTGGAACAATGAGAAAACTTCATTTAAATAGACTCTTGGTTTGAAATATGGGTGATCCTTTAAAGTTTGCTTTTCCAGATTTAAAGCTATCCATGACTCAGAAATTTATTACATTATTCCTTTGTAAACAAATATGAAACATTTTTTCTCCTTACCTGATCTTTCCAGAATTCAGAATCTCTAAGTATTCTTATATTTTCATGGCAGAAATTTATTCGCATAAATTCAATAGGATTCTGGTCTCTTTATGATAAGACAGAACTAGAAATTTGGTTATATTATAAGGTTTTGACTGGAATTTCATATTTGTGAGAGATATCCATAGACAGATATGACCAAACAGCTTTAAGGAACTAAACTTGACTTTCTAGAGACAATAAAGGGCTTTGGAAAAATCAGCCTGGTACTTTGCTAACAAAGCAAGCTGCTTAACCAGGTGCAGGAAACCTAGGATATTCTGGTGACACTGAAGAGAAATTTACCCAAATCTATGTATTGCAGGTCAAGTCTGATGACAAGCATTTCACTTGACTTCTGAGCCTCAAGAGGCTGTTAAAAGTTTAATTTAAAATTCCTTATGTGGAGGAGACAAGATGGTGGGGAAGTAGGAGGAGGCGCCTTTCCAATCTGTACCCTAAAGTGAGCTGATTACCTACCAAAGAACTCCGATCACCCATGAAATCAGCCTGAGATCAGAACTATACACGTCTCGATCTCTACGGGGGCCAGAAGACGCCAGTGGGCAGGTAAAGTGGAGTGGGAACATTGAACTGATATAGGAAGATAAACAAAAGGGGGAGGGAGCCACCAGAGGCGACCGATTGGAAAAAAATACCCCAATATGAGAGTGCCCTGCATCTGGGGACCAGCATTAACTTGGAGTCTTGTTGAAAGCACTCAAAAGAACAAAGGCTCGTGCGGGCAAATTGTGGGAATCGGGGCGGCTAGAGACAGGGGCTTAAGTCCTCAGACCCAGGACAGCCTCCCCTGGTGCTGAGCCAGAGAGAGTGCGGCGGAGAAACCTGGTCTTTGTCCCTGAGCCGCCAGTGCGCCCGAGAACGGGTGGAGTCCAGCTCCCGTGAGGGGCTGGGAGCCACACCAGACGGCAGAAAGTGCACCTTGCCAGAGATACACGCCCGCCTCACCCTCCCCTGAGAGAGGTGCATGAATGCCCAGCCTGGTGTTCTCGGACCCAGGAGGCGATAGAGTCGATAGAGATGGAGGCGCCACGCCCCAAACCCTCCCCTGGGAGAGGTGCGCGCAAGCCCAGCGCTCTTAGCCCCGGCCAGCTGGAAAATCTCAGTGTGCCATCGCTGCTTGGAACCTCTCTGGCAGTCTGGAGCTGCCCAGACAGCCGCCACTGCCTTGGTTTTGCATACAAGCAGGAGATCCTGCGTCCCCAGGGACCGCGACTCAGAACCTGCTCTGCCAGCGGCCCAGCGGCTGCAGCACCTGCAGGGGAGCAGACTGAGGTTTCTCTCTGAGAGGGAGGTTGGGGTGCAGTTTTCTTTCCTCTAAACCTCCAAAAACCATCAAAAGCTGTCAAGGCGAGAGAAAAGAAGTGAACAAACATAAAAACCTCCAGAGAACAAAAACCTGAAAAAACTGTTTTTCTCAGAGCCCACCCCCTTGAGGGGGTCGGGAGGACTTAACTCAGGGAACTTCATTGACTGAAAACCCACGTGGCAGCCCCCTCCCCCAGAAAACAAATCAGGAAAGAAAAAAAAAAAGACTACAAGAGAACAACAACCACTAATTCATAGATACAACTTTTATTTTTAATTCATTCCCACTATTCTGGTTCATTTTTTTTTCTTTTTCTATATAGATAATTTTTTAACCTATTTACCATCACAGTGAGATGTCCAGTACATTAAATTCCATGATAAAATTCTAACCTGAAATTTTTGATACATACACATGTGTTTTTCTTTTGCTTTTCTATTTTCTTAATTTTTAAAAAAATTTTAATTTAGCTTAGTCCAGTTTATTCCTTTTTTATTTTTATTTTCTAATATTCATATAGAGTTACACTTCAAGGTAACCCCCTTTCTCCAAGCAATGCTACCCCTATAGGTGAACCAATTTTTAATCCCCCTTTTTCTTAGGAAAGTTGAGTCCTTTAACAAAGATATCAAGATACATCCAGGAAGAATCAAAATAACCTTCCTCGCCCACACCGAGAATCTATAACCATGCTCCCATCTTTTTCTTCTGCCAGTGTCTCTGTGTATTTATGTTTGTCCTGATAGTATATAAATCTTATAATTGAGGTTCTTCTTGACGAGGCTCCTCCTTTTTTGCTTATATATATATATTTTTCTCTCGTCATATACTTTTATCAGTCTTTTTGTTTGTCTGTTTTTGTTTGTATACGTCATAAATCTTACCCTGGGGCCCACTTGGGCTGAACCTTCTCTTTTATCTTCCCTTATTTCCTGTCTCTCTCTCTCTCCCTCTATTTTCTTTTTCTTTTCTTTTTTCTCTCGTTTGGGTGGGGAATCCTGAGTGCTCAGAAGCGTTCCAGGGTGCACCTTGACTGCACCACGGTCGATACATCCAGCTACATCTGTCCAGTCATCTCTCACCAAAATGACTAGGAGGAGGAATCCCCAACAGAAGAAAAATACAGAGGATGGGCCTTCCGCAACAGAGCTAATGGCTATCAACATAGACAATATGTCAGAAAGAGAATTCAGGCTAACAATTTTCCAGGCAATAGCTAGGTTGGAGAAAGCCATGGATGACCAAACAGAATTGATTAGGGCAGAATTGAAAGCGACCAGGGAGGATGTTCATAATGTTAGGGCAGAGCTGAAGGCCACCAGGGATGAGGTTCACAACGCTCTCAATGAGTTCCAATCTAATCTAAATTCTCTAAAGCTAGGGTAACTGAGACAGAACATAGAATTAGTGATCTGGAGGACAAACAGATAGAGAGAAAGGATCAGGAGGAAGCCTGGAACAAACAGCTTAGAAGCCACGAAAACAGAATCAGGGAAATAAATGCTGCCATGAAATGTTCCAACGTCAGAATTATTGGAATCCCTGAAGGGGAGGAGAAAGAAAGAAGTCTAGAAGATATAGTGGAACAAGTTTTTCATGAACATTTTCCCAATCTTGCGAATGGAACAAGTGTTCATGTACTAGAAGTAGAAAGGTCCCCCCCCCCAAAATTATAAATTCCAAAAAAACATCCAGGCACCTCATAGTAAAATTGAGGAATCATCATTGTAGATACAATCTCCTGAAAGCCGCTAGGACAAAGAAGCTCCTTACATACATACATACAGCCTATCAGAATAACGTCAAACCTGTCCACAGAGACCTGGCAAGCCAGAAAGGGCTGGCAAGATATATTCAGGGCACTACATGAGAAGAACATGCAGCCAAGAATACTTTATCCAGCAAGACTGACATTCAAATTGGATGGAGAGATAAAGAGTTTCCAAGACCGGCAAGGCTTAAAAGACTATGCAACCACCAAGCTGACACTGCAGGAAATATTAAGGGGGGTTCTATAAAAGAGGAAAAATCCTAAGAATAGCATTGAACAGAAATATAGAGACAATCGACAGAAAGAAAGACTTCAAAGATAACACAATGTCAATAAAAACGTATCTCTCAATAATCACTCTCAATGTGAATGGCCTAAATGCGCCCATAAAACGACACAGGGTTGCAGATTGGATAAAACGACAGGACCCATCCATATGTTGTCTACAAGAGACCCATTTTGAACCTAAAGATACACCCAGACTGAAAGTGAAGGGATGGAGAAGCATCTTTCACCCCAATGGGCCTCAAAAGAAGGCCGGGGTAGCGATTCTCATATCAGATAAATTAGATTTTAAACTAAAGACGGTAGTCAGAGATAGAGAAGGACACTACATCATTCTTAAAGGGACTATCCACCAAGATGATCTAACAATTGTAAATATCTATGCCCCCAATATGGGAGCAGCCAATTACATAAGAAAACTATTAATCAAGATAAAGAGTCATATTGATATGAATACATTAATAGTAGGAGATCTTAACACGCCTCTCTCAGAAATAGACAGATCATCGAAGCAGAAAATCAATAAAGAAATAAGAGCATTGAATGACACATTGTACCAGATGGACCTCATAGATATATACAGAATATTCCACCCTAAAACAACAGAATACTCATTCTTCTCAAGTGCACATGGAACCTTCTCCAGAATAGACCACATACTGGGTCACAAATCAGGGCTCAACCGATACCAAACGACTGAGATTATTCCCTGCATATTCTCAAATCACAATGCTTTGAAACTGGAGCTCAATCACAAGGAAAAGTTCAGAAGGAACTCAAATACCTGGAAGCTAAAGACCACCTTGCTTAAGAATGCTTGGATCAACCAGGAGATCAAAGAAGAACTTAAACAATTTATGGAAACCAATGAGAACAAAGACACTTCACTCCAAAACCTATGGGATACAGCAAAGGCGGTCCTAAGGGGGAAATTCATAGCCATCCAAGCCTCCCTCAAAAAAATTGAAAAATCCAGAATACACCAGCTGTCTCTACACCTTAAAGAACTGGAGAATCAACAACAAATCAACCAACTCCACACATAAGAAGGGAAATAATCAAGATTAGAGCAGAGATCAACGAGGTAGAAACCAGAGATACAGTAGAACGTATCAACGAAACTAGAAGCTGGTTTTTTGAAAGAATCAATAAGATCGATACACTGTTGGTCACACTAATCCAAAAGAAAAGAGAGAAAGCCCAAATTAATAAAATTATGAATGAAAAGGGAGAGATCACAACTAACACCAAGGAAGTAGAAACAATCATCAGAAGCTATTATCAACAGTTATATGCCAATAAGCTAAGCAACCTAGATGAAACGGATGCATTCCTGGAAAACTATAAACTCCCAAAATTGAACCAGGAAGAAATTCACAACCTGAATAGACCGATATCTAGTAACGAGATTGAAGCAGTGATCAAAAACCTCCCAAAAAACAAGAGAGCAGGACCTGACGGATTCCCTGGGGAATTCTATCAAACTTTCAAAGAAGAAATAATACCTATTCTCCTGAAGCTGTTTCAAAAAATTGAAGCAAAAGGAAAACTTCCAGACTCTTTTTATGAAGCCAGCATTACCCTGATCCCCAAACCAGGCAAAGACCCTACCAAAAAGGAGAACTTCAGACCGATATCACTGATGAATATGGATGCTAAGATTCTCAACAAGATCCTAGCAAACAGGATCCAACAGCACATTAAAAAGATTATCCACCATGACCAGGTGGGATTCATCCCTGGGTTACAAGGATGGTTCAACATTCGCAAATCAATCAATGTGATAGAACAAATCAATAAGAGAATAGAGAAGAACCACATGATCCTCTCCATTGATGCAGAAAAAGCTTTTGACAAAATCCAGCATCCGTTCCTGATTAAAACGCTTCAAAGTATAGGGATAGAGGGAAAATTCCAGAACTTCATCAAATCTATCTATGAAAAACCCACAGCAAATATCATCCTCAATGGGAAAAAGCTTGCAGCCTTCCCGTTGAGATCAGGAATACGACAAGGATGCCCACTCTCACCACTCTTGTTCAACATAGTATTAGAAGTCCTAGCAACAGCAATCAGACAACAAAGAGAAATAAAACGTATCCAAATTGGCAAGGAAGAAGTCAAACTCTCTCTCTTCGTAGATGACATGATTCTTTATATGGAAAACCCGAAAGACTCCACCCCCAAACTACTAGAACTCATACAGCAATTCAGTAATGTAGCAGGATACAAAGTCAATGTCCAGAAATCAGTGGCTTTCTTATACACTAACAATGAAAATACAGAAAGGGAAATTAGAGAATCGATTCCATTTACTATAGCACCAAAAACCATAAGATACCTCGGAATAAACCTAACCAAAGAGGTTAAAGATCTGTACTCGAGGAACTACAGAACACTCCTAAAAGAAATTGAAGAAGACACAAAAAGATGGAAGACAATTCCATGCTCTTGGATCGGAAGAATAAACATCGTTAAAATGTCTATACTGCCCAGAGCAATCTATACTTTTAATGCCATTCCGATCAAAATTCCACCAGTATTTTTCAAAGAGCTGGAGCAAATAATCCTAAAATTTGTGTGGAATCAGAAGAGACCCTGAATTGCTAAGGAAATGTTGAAAAACAAAAATAAAACTGGTGGCATCCCGTTACCTGATTTCAAGCTTTACTACAAAGTTGTGATCACCAAGACAGCATGGTACTGGCATAAAAACAGACACATGGACCAGTGGAACAGAGTAGAGAGCCCAGATATGGACCCTCAACTCTATGGTCAAATAATCTTTGACAAAACAGGAAAAAATATCCAGTGGAAAAAAGACAGTCTCTTCAATAAAGGGTGCTGGGAAAACTGGACAGTTGCATGTAGAAGAATGAAACTTGACCATTCTCTTACACCGTACACAAAGATAAACTCGAAATGGATAAAAGACCTCAACGTGAGACAGGAATCCATCAGAATCCTCGAGGAGAACATAGGGAGTAACCTCTTTGATATCAGCCACAGCAACTTCTTTCAAGATATGTCTCCAAAGGCAAAGGAAACAAAGGCAAAAATGAACTTTTGGGACTTCATCAAGATCAAAAGCTTCTGCATAGCAAAGAAACAGTCATCAAAGCAAAGAGGCAACCCACGGAATGGGAGAAGATATTTGCAAATGACAATACAGATAAAAGGTTGATATCCAGGATCTATAAAGAACTCCTCAAACTCAACACACACAAAACAGATAATCATATTAAAAAATGGGCAGAAGATATGAACAGACACTTCTCCAAGGAAGACATACAAATGGCTACCAGACACATGAAAAAATGTTCATCATCACTAGCCATCAGGGAGATTCAAATCAAAACCACATTGAGATACCACCTTACACCAGTTAGAATGGCCAAAATTAGCAAGACAGGAAACAACGTGTGTTGGAGAGGATGTGGAGAAAGGGGAACCCTCTTACACTGTTGGTGGGAATGCAAACTGGTGCAGCCGCTTTGGATAACAGTGTGGAGATTCCTCAGGATATTAAAAATAGATCTTCCCTATGACCCTGCAATTGCACTGCTGGGTATTTACCCCCAAGATACAGATGTAGTGAATAGAAGGGCCATCTGTACCCCAATGTTTATAGCAGCAATGGCCACGGTCGCCAAACTGTGGAAAGAACCAAGATGCCCTTCAACGGATGAATGGATAAGGAAGATGTGGTCCATATACACTATGGAGTATGATGCCTCCATCAGAAAGGACGAATACCCAACTTTTGTAGCAACATGGACAGGACTGGAAGAGATTATGCTGAGTGAAATAAGTCAAACAGAGAAAGTCAAGTATCATATGGTTTCACTTATTGGTGGAGCATAACAAATAATATAGAGGACAAGGGTAGATGGAGAGGAGAAGGGAGTTGAGGGAAATTGGAAGGGGAGGTGAACCATGAGAGACTATGGACTCTGAAAAACAACCTGAGGGTTTTGAAGGGGCGGGGTGGGAGGGTGGGGGAGCCAGGTAGTGGGTATTAGGGAGGGCACAGATTGCATGGAGCACTGGGTGTGGTGAAAAACAATGAATACTGTTACGCTGAAAATAAATAAAAAATTTAATAAAAAAAATAAAATAAAATTCCTTATGAAAAGTTCTAGT
Source organism: Martes martes (assembly GCF_963455335.1). NCBI lineage: Eukaryota > Metazoa > Chordata > Mammalia > Carnivora > Mustelidae > Martes > Martes martes. The sequence continues at coordinate 16,522,713 of NC_137907.1, forward strand.
AAGGCCAGGTTAGAAAAAAAAGAACTATATGGTCAATTACTATTAATGCTGTGCTTATATAAATAATTGGGTCAAGTTTGTTAACATTGGACTTATTTTAAAAATAAATCCTTTGGTGGTGGGGCATTGTGGGGAGAGGCTTCCGCTCAGGTCATGATCCCAGATTCCTGGGATGGACCCCGCATCCAGCTCTCTGCTCAGCAGGAAGCCTGCTTCCTCCTCTCTCTCTGCCTTCCTCTCTGTCTGCTTGTGATATCTGTTGTCAAATAAATAATAAAAAATCTTTAAAAAAATCCATTGTAATTTGCTTATCTTGGTGGAAATAAGGGTTATTATATTTTATTTTTATTTTTAAAAAAGATTTTATTTATTTATTTATTTGACAGAGAGAGAAATTACAAGTAGACAGAGAGGCAGGCAGTCAGGCAGAGAGAGAGGGAGAAGCAGGCTCCCTGCTGAGCAGAGAGCCCGATGCGGAGCTTGATTCCAGGACCCTGAGATCATGACTTGAACCGAAGGCAGAGGCTTAACCCACTGAGCCACCCAAGAGCCCCAATAAGGGTTATTTAAGAGGAAAATTGTTTTAATAACACACCTTTATAGATATCAGATTAGAAATTAGATATTAACTATCTTTAAGTGTTTGTTTTTTGCCTCTAAAATTAGACTGCATCCTGAATTGTTCTGGTTTCCTCAAAATCTGGCTCTCTCCGAACAGTTTTCCAATTTTCTCCTATTCTCTTGACATGGGATCATTGAGAAATAAAACTGCCCCTTTTCCTGAAACCATGCAAAGTAAAGCTAGAAGGCTTGATGTAAACTTCAGAGAAGCTGCCACAATGGCCATGTTTAGACAAACTGCAAGTATGCCATTTCTATGGGCTTCTCAGAAAGATCACCAGAGATATACAGATAACTAAGTAAGTTTATTGCAGCCATCTTGATTTTATAGATCTGCCATTGGAAAATCTAGATTGAGATGTTCATGGATGGAAACAGTTTTATGGATCAAAGACAACAAAGACCTGGAGGCAGTGGTGACACATCACCTACTGTCCACTACTGAGGACACTAGAAATTGGACTGACTGCCTAATGGAACAAATGGGCATACCTGGCCACCAAGCAGATAGTCTGTACAAAGACTCTAAAACTCTTTTTTTTTTTAATTTTTTATTTATTTTCAGCGTAACAGTATTCATTGTTTTTTCACCACACCCAGTGCTCCATGCAATCTGTGCCCTCCCAAATACCCACCACCTGGCTCCCCCACCATCCCACCCTGCCCCTTCAAAACCCTCAGGTTGTTTTTCAGAGTCCATAGTCTCTCATGGTTCACCTCCCCTTCCAATTTCCCTCAACTCCCTTCTCCTCTCCATCTACCCTTGTCCTCTATATTATTTGTTATGCTCCACCAATAAGTGAAACCATATGATACTTGACTTTCTCTGTTTGACTTATTTCACTCAGCATAATCTCTTCCAGTCCTGTCCATGTTGCTACAAAAGTTGGGTACTCGTCCTTTCTGATGGAGGCATCATACTCCATAGTGTATATGGACCACATCTTCCTTATCCATTCATCCGTTGAAGGGCATCTTGGTTCTTTCCACAGTTTGGCGACCGTGGCCATTGCTGCTATAAACATTGGGGTACAGATGGCCCTTCTTTTCACTACATCTGTATCTTGGGGGTAAATACCCAGCAGTGCAATTGCAGGGTCATAGGGAAGATCTATTTTTAATTTCCTGAGGAATCTCCACACTGTTCTCCAAAGTGGCTGCACCAGTTTGCATTCCCACCAACAGTGTAAGAGGGTTCCCCTTTCTCCACATCCTCTCCAACACACGTTGTTTCCTGTCTTGCTAATTTTGGCCATTCTAACCGGTGTAAGGTGGTATCTCAATGTGGTTTTGATTTGAATCTCCCTGATGGCTAGTGATGATGAACATTTTTTCATGTGTCTGGTAGCCATTTGTATGTCTTCCTTGGAGAAGTGTCTGTTCATATCTTCTGCCCATTTTTTAATATGATTATCTGTTTTGTGTCTGTTGAGTTTGAGGAGTTCTTTATAGATCCCGGATATCAACCTTTTATCTGTACTGTCATTTGCAAATATCTTCTCCCATTCCGTGGGTTGCCTCTTTGTTTTGATGACTGTTTCTTTTGCTGTGCAGAAGCTTTTTATCTTGATGACGTCCCAGAAGTTCATCTTTGCCTTTGTTTCCTTCGCCTTTGGAGACATATCTTGAAAGAAGTTGCTGTGGCTGATATCAAAGAGGTTACTCCCTATGTTCTCCTCGAGGATTCTGATGGATTCCTGTCTCACGTTGAGGTCTTTTATCCATTTCGAGTTTATCTTTGTGTACGGTGTAAGAGAATGGTCAAGTTTCATTCTTCTACATGCAACTGTCCAGTTTTCCCAGCACCATTTATTGAAGAGACTGTCTTTTTTCCACTGGATATTTTTTCCTGTTTTGTCAAAGATTATTTGACCATAGAGTTGAGGGTCCATATCTGGGCTCTCTACTCTGTTCCACTGGTCCATGTGTCTGTTTTTATGCCAGTACCATGCTGTCTTGGTGATCACAGCTTTGTAGTAAAGCTTGAAATCAGGTAACGTGATGCCACCAGTTTTATTTTTGTTTTTCAACATTTCCTTAGCAATTCGGGGTCTCTTCTGATTCCATACAAATTATAGTATTATTTGCTCCAGCTCTTTGAAAAATACTGGTGGAATTTTGATTGGAATGGCATTAAAAGTATAGATTGCTCTGGGCAGTATAGACATTTTAACGATGTTTATTCTTCCCATCCAAGAGCATGGAATGGTCTTCCATCTTTTTGTGTCTTCTTCAATTTCTTTTAGGAGTGTTCTGTAGTTCCTCGAGTACAGATCTTTAACCTCTTTGGTTAGGTTTATTCCGAGGTATCTTATGGTTTTTGGTGCTATAGTAAATGGAATCGATTCTCTAATTTGCCTTTCTGTATTTTCATTGTTAGTGTATAAGAAAGCCACTGATTTCTGGACATTGACTTTGTATCCTGCTACATTACTGAATTGCTGTATGAGTTCTAGTAGTTTGGAGGTGGAGTCTTTCGGGTTTTCCATATAAAGAATCATGTCATCTGCGAAGAGAGAGAGTTTGACTTCTTCCTTGCCAATCTGGATACCTTTTATTTCTCTTTGTTGTCTGATTGCTGTTGCTAGGACTTCTAATACTATGTTGAACAAGAGTGGTGAGAGTGGGCATCCATCAGAATCCTCGAGGAGAACATAGGGAGTAACCTCTTTGATATCAGCCACAGCAACTTCTTTCAAGATATGTCTCCAAAGGCAAAGGAAACAAAGGCAAAGATGAACTTCTGGGACTTCATCAAGATAAAAAGCTTCTGCACAGCAAAAGAAACAGTCATCAAAACAAAGAGGCAACCCACGGAATGGGAGAAGATATTTGCAAATGACAGTACAGATAAAAGGTTGATATCCAGGATCTATAAAGAACTCCTCAAACTCAACACACACAAAACAGATAATCATATTAAAAAATGGGCAGAAGATATGAACAGACACTTCTCCAAGGAAGACATACAAATGGCTATCAGACACATGAAAAAATGTTCATCATCACTAGCCATCAGGGAGATTCAAATCAAAACCACATTGAGATACCACCTCACACCAGTTAGAATGGCCAAAATTAGCAAGACAGGAAACAACGTGTGTTGGAGAGGATGTGGAGAAAGGGGAACCCTCTTACACTGTTGGTGGGAATGCAAACTGGTGCAGCCACTTTGGAGAACAGTGTGGAGATTCCTCAGGAAATTAAAAATAGATCTTCCCTATGACCCTGCAATTGCACTGCTGGGTATTTACCCCCAAGATACAGATGTAGTGAAAAGAAGGGCCATCTGTACCCCAATGTTTATAGCAGCAATGGCCACGGTCGCCAAACTGTGGAAAGAACCAAGATGCCCTTCGACGGATGAATGGATAAGGAAGATGTGGTCCATATACACTATGGAGTATGATGCCTCCATCAGAAAGGACGAGTACCCAACTTTTGTAGCAACATGGACAGGACTGGAAGAGATTATGCTGAGTGAAATAAGTCAAACAGAGAAAGTCAAGTATCATATGGTTTCACTTATTGGTGGAGCATAACAAATAATAGAGAGGACAAGGGTAGATGGAGAGGAGAAGGGAGTTGAGGGAAATTGGAAGGGGAGGTGAACCATGAGAGACTATGGACTCTGAAAAACAACCTGAGGGTTTTGAAGGGGCTGGGTGGGAGGGTGGGGGAACCAGGTGGTGGGTATTAGGGAGGGCACAAATTGCATGGAGCACTGGGTGTGGTGAAAAAACAATGAATACTGTTACGCTGAAAATAAATAAAAAATTAAAAAAAAAAAAGAAAAGAAATACAGCCCTTTCTAAAGAAAGAAGAAAGATCTCAAGTACACAAGCTAACTCTACACCTAAAGGACCTGGAGAAAGAACAGCAAAGAAAGCCTAAACCCAGCAGGAGAAGAGGAATACTAAAGATCAGAGCAGAAATAGATCAATGAAACTAGGAGTGGTTCTCTGAAAGAATTAAAAAGATTGACAAACACCTGGGCAGACATCAAAAAGAAAAGAGAAAGGACCCAATTTAATAAAATCATGAATGAAAGAGAGCGATCACAACTGACACCAAAGAAGTACAATTACAAGAATTACTATACAACCAGCAAATTTGACAACCTGGAAGAAATGGTTGCATTCCTAGAGACATAGAAACTACCAAAACTGAACCAGGAAAAAATAGAAAACCTGAACAGATCCATAACCAGTAGGGAGACTGAAGCAGTTATCAAAAGTCTAACAAACATGAGCCCAGAGCCAGCTGGTTTCCCAGGGGAATTCTACCAAACATCTGAAGAAGAATTAAGACCTATTCTCCTGAAACGGTTAAAAAAAAAAAAAGGAAAAAAAAGGAAGGAAACCTTCAAAACTCATTTTATGAGGCCACCATTACCTTGATCCCCAAACCAGACAAAGTCCCCATCAAAAATGAGAATTAAAGATCAATATCCTTGATGAACACAGGTGCAAAAATTCTAGCAAAATACTAGCCAATAGGATCCAACAGTACATTTAAAAGGATTATTCACCACAACCAAATGAGATTTATTCCTGGGATGCAAGGTTGGTTCAATATCCACAAATCAATCAATGTGATACAATATATTAATAAAAGAAAGAACAAAAACCATAAGATACTCTCAATAGATGCTGAAAAAGCATTTGACAAAGTACAGCATCCTATCTTGATCAAAACTCTTCACAGTGTAGAGATAGACGATACATACCTCAATATCATAAAGGTAATCTTTGAAAAACCCACAGCAAAGAGCTGTCTCAATGGGGAAAAACTGTTCCTTAAGGTCAGGAACACGGCAGTGATGGCCACTATCACTAATGCTATTCAACATGGTACTAGAAGTCCTAGCCTTAGCAATCAGACAACAAAAAGAAATAAAAGGCATCTTAATTGGCAAAGAAGAAGTCAAACTCTCTCTCTTTCAGATGATATGATACTTTATGTGGAAAACTCAAAAGACTCCACTCCAAATCTGTTAGAACTCATACAGGAATTCAGTAAAGTGTCAGGATATAAAATCTATGTATAGAAATCCATAGCATTTCTATACACCAACAACAAGACAGAAGAAAGAGAAATTAAGGAGTTGATCCCATTTACAATTGCACCCCAAACATAAGATACCTTATAGAATAAATCTAACCAAGGAAGCAAAGAATCTGTACTCAGAAAACTATAAAGTACTCATGAAAGAAATTGAGAAAGACACAAAGAAATGGAAAAATATTCTGTGCTCATGGATTGGAAGAAAAAATATTGTGAAAATGTCTATGCTACCCAGAGCAATCTACACATTTAATGCAATCTGTATCAAAATACTATAATTTTTTTTTCAAAGAATGGAACAAATAATCCTAAAATTTATATTTCTGAATAGCCAGAAAAATGTTGAAAAAGAAAAGCAAAGTTAGTGACATCACAATTCCAGACTCCAAGCTCTATTACAAATCTTTTACTCTATTTCAAATCTGTCATGATCAAGACAGTATGGTACTGGCCTCAAAACAGATACACAGATCAATGGAACAGAATAGAGAGCCCAGAAATGGACCCTCAACTCTATGGTCAACTAATCTTCAACAAAGCAGGAAAGAATGTCCAATGGAAAAAAGACAGTCTTTTCAACAAATACTGTTGTGGATATTGGACAGCCACATGCAGAAAAAGGAAATTGGGTCATTTCCTTATACCATGCACAAAAATAGACTCAAAACGGTTGAAAGACCTCAATGTGAGACAGGAATCCATAAAAATCCTTGAGGAAAACACAAGAAGCTCCCTCTTCCACCTCAGCTGCAGCAACTTCTTCCTAGAAACATCACCAAAGGCAAGGGAAGCAAGGGAAAAAATGAATTAACTATTGAGACTTCATCAAGATCAAAAGCTTTTGCACAGCAAAGGAAACAACAAAATTAAGAGACAGCCTACAGAATGGGAGAAGATATTTTCAAATAACATATCAGATAAAGAACTAGTATCCAAAATCTATAATGAATTTACCAAACTCATCACCCAAAGAACAAATAAATCAAGAAATGGGCAGAAGATATGAACAGACATTTCTCCGAAGAAGACATTCAGATGGCTGACAGACACATAAAAAAGTGCTCAACATCACTTACCATCAGGGAAATACAAATCAAAACCACAATGAGATACTACCTCATACCAGTCAGAATGGCTAATATTAACAAGTCAGAAAACGAGGGTGTTGGCGAGGATGCAGAGAAAGGGGAACCCTCCTACACTGCTGGTGGGAATGCAAGCTGGTGCAGCCACTCTGGAAAACAGTGTGGAGGTTCATCAAAAAGTTGAAAATAGAGCTAAGTTACAACTCAGTAATCGCACTACTGGTTATTTACCTTAAAGAAATAAATGTAGTGATCCAAAGGGGCACGTGCACCTGAATGTTTCTAGCAGCAATGTCCACAATAGCCAAATTATGGAAGGAACCTAGATGTCCATCAACAGATGAGTGGATAAAGAAGATGTGGGGAGATATATATATATATATATATATATATATATATATATATATATATATATATATATATATACACACACAATGGAATATTACTCAGCCAATAAGAAACCAAAATCTTGTTATTTGCAATGACATGGATGGAACTAGAGGGTCTTATGCTGAGCAAAATAAGTCACTCAGAGAAAGTTATCATATGACCTCTCTGATATGAGGAATTTCAGAGGAAGGGCAGGGGTTTGTGGAGGAATGGGAGGGAAAAGTGAAATAAGTTGGGCCTGGGGAGGGAGAAAAACTGTAAGAGACTCTTAATCTCAGGAAACAAATTGAAGGTTGGTGGAGGGGAGGATGGGGGGGAGGGATAAGGTGGTTGGGTGATTGGCACTCGGGAGAGTATGTGCTATGGTGAGTGCTGTGAATTGTATAAGCCTAATAATTCACAAACCTGTACCCTGAAAAAAAAAAACATTTTATGTTAATTTAAAAAAAGGAAATTTTAAAGCATAGAAAAGAAACTGGAAAAAAAAAAGAAATTGAAGGTATCAAAACACATTTACCACAAAAGGGAAGTGAAAAAAAAAAAAGCAGGGGTGGCAATGTTTATATCAGATAGAACAGCTTACTATTTTTTATTTTATTTTATTTTTAAAAGATTTTATTTATTTGTCAGAGAGAGAGAGAGAGAGCACAACCTGAGTGAGCAGCAGGCAGAAGCTGACTTCCCACTGAGCGGGGAGCCTGATTTGGGGTCCATTCCAGGATCTTGGGATTGTAACCTGAGCTGAAAGCAGATGTTTCACTGACTGAGCCCCCCAGGTATTTACAAAACTGAGTTCTAAAAACAAAGAGTGTAACAAGAGACAGGACACTACATAATAATAGAGGAAGCAATCCAACAAAAGGTTATAAGAATTGTAAACATCTTTGCACCCAACTAGGAGCACTTACATACAGAACATCTTTTAGGAGACAAAAAGGAAGAAAGGTGGCCTCTTTGCCAATATGACAAATTTATGAGGCCAGCAATATCCTAACAAAACCAGACAAAGATCCTACAAAAAAGGACAACTGCAGGCCAATATTGCTGATAAAGATAGATGCAATAATCCTCAACAAAATATTAGTAAATGAAATCCAACAATACATGTAAAAAGTCTTTCACCAAGATCAAGTGGGGTTTATTTCAGGGATTTAAGTGTGGTTCAGAATTCACAAATCAATCAGCACAACACAGCACATTAACAAAACAATTGATAAAAGCCTTATCGATTGATCATCTCAATAGGTGCAGAAAATGCATTTGACAAAGTACAACATGCGTTCATGATAAAAACTCTCAACAAAATACGTTTAGATGGAACTTCTATATAATAAAGGCCATATATGAAAAAAGCCATAGCAAACATTATACCCAATGATGAAAAATTGAGAGTTTTCCCCCTAAAGTCAGGAACAAGACAAGGAACTCCACTTATAGCATTTTATTCAACATAGTATTGGAAGGCCTAGCCACAGCATTCAGACAAGGAAAAAAAGGCATCCAAATTGGTAAGCAAGAAGTAAAACTTTCACTGTTTGTAGATGACATGATACTTTATATAGATAAACCTAAAGACTCTACCAGAACACTACTAGAACTGATAAATGAGTTCAATAAATTTGGAGGGAATGAACTTAATATGCAGAAATCTATTGCATTCTATATCCTAATAATGAACTATCAGAAAGAAATTGTAAGGGCCTATTTAGCCAGAGTGGTTCCACCTCGGTTGAACAGCCATTTTGTTTATGCAGTAAAACTTAAACTGACCCTGCCCCCCCGCCACCCCCTCTTCACCCCTCCAGGGGACTTACTTAAAAGCAAGTCTGGGAAACCAGTAAAATATGGTCGACCAGTCCCTGATAGCAAAGCCCAAATATAAGGGCAGGGCAGGTCAGATGGAGCTGTTTGGGGCCTTTTGTAGTTCCACACAAATTTTAGATTTAGGAGTACCTGGGTGGCGCAGTCCATAAGTGTCTGCCTTTGGCTCAGATCATGATCCCAAGGTCCTGGGATTAAGCCCCACACTAGGGTCCCCGCTCTGATAGAAGCCTGCGTCTCCCTCTCCCACTCCCCCTGCTTGTTTTCCCTCTCTGTCTGTCAAATAAATGAATAAAATCTTTAAATCCCCAAATTTGAGATTTATATTCTAGTTTTCTGAAAAACACTATCTATATTTTGATAGGGATTGAAATAAATCTGCACTTTGCTTCGGATAATATGAACATTTTAACAGTATTAATTCTTCAAGTCCTTATGCATGGTATATCATTTCATTTTTGGGGGTGAACTTCAATTTCCTTACCAGAGTCTTAGAGTTTTTAGTGTAAAGGTCTTTCACCTGTGGTGAATTTTAGTCCTAGGTATTTAATCTTTTTGTTGGAATTGTAAATAAAACTTTTTCTTAATTTCTTTTTCTGATCATTCATCATTAGTGTATAAAAATGTAATAGATTTCTGTATATTAATTTTGTATCCTGCAAGTTCACCTCTTTCATGTACTAATTCTAACAGTTTTTTTTTTTAAGGAAGACTTTAGGATTTTTTATATGTAGTAAAATATCATCTGCAAATAGTGACAATTTCACGTTTTTGTTACCAATTTTGTTCACAATTTTGTTACCAATTTATATGTGGTAAGTGATATGTGGTAAGTGATGAGTTGACTTTTTTGGCCTTATTGCTGATCTAAGAGGAAAAGGTTTCAGCTTTTCACTTTTTAGTTCTTCTTTGAGTATGATGTTTGATTTTATATGGTTTTTATTGTGTGGAGGTATATATTACTTTGTTGGGAGTTTTTCTCATGAAAGGAAGCTGAATTTTATCAAATGTCTTATCTGCATGTATTGAGATAATCACATAATTTTTATTGTTTATTCTGTCAATATGGTAATCATGTTGATTGGTTTGTGGATGTTAAATGTATTTCCATTAATGGAATAAATCTCACTTCATTATGGTTAATATTGTTTCCATGTATTGTTGAATTGCTAATATTGTGATGAGAATTTTTGCATTTATATTCACTGGGGACATTTGTCTATAAATTTTGTTTGGTTGGTTTTGGTATCAAGATAATGTTTACCTCATTGAATGAATTTGAAGGTTTCCTTCCTCTTTGATTTCTGGAATAGTATGTGAAGGGATAGGCATTAGCTCTACCTTAAATAATTGATGTGATTCACCTGTGAAACCATCTAGTCCTTGAGTTTTGCTTTTTGGGAGTTTTTTGATTATAGATTCAATTTTGTTAGTAATGATTGGTCTGTTCAGATTTTCTATTTATTCCTGATTTACTCTTGGAAAATTTTATTTTTGGAAATTCATCTTTTTCTCCTAGGTTATTCAGTTTGTTGGTGTATAAATTTTTCTTATTGTCTTTCATGATCCTCTGTATTTCTGTGTATTTTTTTGTAATTTGTCTTTTATTTCAGATTTTGAGCCCACCCTTTCCTTCCTCTTCTCCCTCCTCCTCCTTCCCCCTCCTCCTCCTTCTCCTCCTCTTTTTTCTTCTTCTTTTTCTTTTTTCTTATTCTTTTTCCTTCTTCTTTTCTTCTTTCTTTCTTTCTTTCTCTCAAGATTTCTCTTTCATGTATTTGTCAGAAAGGAGAGAACGCACAAGGAGGGGGAGCATCAGAATGAGAAGCAGACTCTCTGTTGAGCAGAGAGCCTAATTCTGGGGGGCTCAATCCCAGGACCCTGGGACCATGACCTGAGCTGAAGGCAGACACTTAACTGACTGAGACAGCCAGATATCCCTGCCTTTTTTCTTTTAAAGATTTATTTATTTATTTTAGAGAGAGAGAACACAAGTGGGGGGAAGGCAGAGGGAATGAATCTCAAGGTAACTTCCCACTATGTGCAAGTCCAACACAGAGCCAGATTCTATAATCCTGAGATCATGACCAGGGCCTAAATCAAGGGCCAGACACCCAATCTACTGAGTTATGCTGGCACTCAACTTCTTTCTTTTTCCTTAATGAGTCTAGCTAAAGGTACAAAAATTTTATCTTTTAAGAGAACCAGTTCTTGGGCACCTGGGTGGCTCAGTTGGTTATCATCTGCCTTCAACTCAGGTCATGAGCCCAGGGTCCTGGGATTGAGTTCTGAAATGGGCACCCTACTTATTATTATTATTTTTAAAGATTTTATTTATTTGACAGAGATCACAAGTGGGCAGAGAGGCAGGCAGAGAGAGAGGGGGAAGCAGGCTCCCTGCTGAGCAGAGAGCCCCATGTGGGGCTCGATCTCAGGACCTTGAGATCATGACCTGAGCTGAAGGCAGAGGCTTTAACCCACTGAGTCACCCAGGTGCCTGGCACCCTACTTATGGGGAGACTGCATCACCCTCTGCCTGCGGACCTTCCTGCTTGTGCTCTCATGGTCTCGCTTTCTGTCAAATAAATAAATAAATAAATAAAATCTTAAAAAAGAATAAGAAGAAAAAGAACTGTTTTTTTAAAAAAATTAATTAATTTATTTTAATAAACATATAATGTATTTTTATCCCCAGGGGTACAGGTCTGTGAATCACCAGGTTTACACATTTCACAGCACTCATCATAGCACATACCCTCGCCAATGTCCATATCCCCACCACCCTCTCCCGTCCCCCCTCCCCCCAGAAACCCTCAGTCTGTTTTTTGAGATTGAGTCTTTTATGACTTGTCTCCCTCCTGATCCCATCTTCTTTCATTTTTTTCTTTTCCTGCCCCCCAACCACCCCACATCGCATCTCCACTTCCTCATACCAGGGAGATCATATGATAGTTGTCTTTCTCTAATTGACTTATTTCACTAAGCATAAAACCCTCTAGTTCCATCCACGTCTGTTGCAAATGGCAAGATTTCATTTCTTTTGATGGCTGCATAGTATTCCATTGTGTATATGTACCACATCTTCTTTATCCATTCATCTGTTGATGGACATCTAGGTTCTTTCCATAGTTGGGCTATTGTGGACATTGCTGCTATAAACATTCAAGTGCACGTGCCCCTTCGGAGCACCACGTTTGTATCTTTAGGATATACACCCAGTAGTGCAATCGCTGGGTCATAGGGTAGCTCTATTTTCAGTTTTTTGAGGAACCTCCACACTGTTTTCCAGAGTGGTTGCACCAGCTTGCATTCCCACCAACAGTGTAGGAGGATTCCCCTCTCTCCGCATCCTTGCCAGCATCTGTCATTTCCTGACTTGTTAATTTTAGCCATTCTGACGGGTGTGAGGTGGTATCTCATTGTGGTTTTGATTTATATTTCCCTGATGCTGAGTGATGTGGAGCATTTTTTCATGTGTCTGTTGGCCATCTTGATATCTTCTTTGCAGAAATGTCTGTTCATGTCCTCTGCCCATTTCTTGATTGGATTATTTGCTCTTTGGGTGTTGAGTTTGCTAAGCTCTTTATAGATTTTGGATACGAGCCCTTTATCTGATACATCGTATGCAAATATCTTCTCCCATTCTGTCAGTTGTCTTTTGGTTTTGTTAACTGTTTCCTTTGCTGTGCAAAAGCTTTTGATCTTGATGAAATCCCAATAGTTCATTTTTGCCCTTGCTTCTGTTGTCTTTGGCGTTGTTCCTAGGAAGAAGTTGCTGCGGTTGAGGTCAAAGAGGTTGCCGCCTGTGTTCTCCTCAAGGCTTTTGATGGATTCCTTTCTCACATTGAGGTCCTTCATCCATTTTGAGTCTATTTTCTTGTGTGGTGTAAAGAAATGGTCCAATTTCATTTTTCTGCATGTGGCTGTCCAATTTCCCAGCACCATTTGTTGAAGATGCTGTCTTTTTTCCACTGGACATCCCTTCCTGCTTTGTCAAAGATTAGTTGACCATAGAGTTGAGGGTCTAATTTCTGGGCTCTCTATTCTGTTCCATTGATCTATGTCTGTTTTTGTGCCAATACCATACTGTCTTGATGATGACAGCTTTGTAATAGAGCTTGAAGTCTGGAATTGTGATGCCACCAACTTTGGCTTCCATTTTCAATATTCCTTTGGCTATTCGAGGTCTTTTCTGGTTCCATATAAATTTTAGGATTATTTGTTCTATTTCTTTCAAAAAAAAAAGGAAAAAGAACTGGTTATTTTTAACAAATATTTTATTTATTTGACAGAGAGTGAGAGCATGAGAGCACAAGTAGAGCAGCCACAGAGGGAGAGGGAGAAGCAGGCTCTCTGCTGAACAGAGAGCCCAATGCAGGATTTGATCTCAGGACCCTGAGACCATGACCTCAGCCGAAGGCAGAGGTTTAAACCACTGAGCTACCCAGGTATCCCCCCAGTTCTTCCTTTCATATATATATATATATATATATACACATATATATATATTAAGCCTTGACTACATTTCTGTCTGCTGTGATTTTTACTCTTTTCTTCACTTTACTCATTTTGTGGTATTCTTTCTCTCATGTTTCTCTCTCTCCCTCATTCATTGAGGTGGAAGTTTAGATTGTTTATCTTAGTTGTTTCTTATTTCTAGAGTTAGACCTGAGCTTTTTTTGTGTCCCAAAGATTTTGAACTTATTTTTCCATTTTCTTTGTCTCAAGGTGTTATAAAATTTCCTCTTTCATTTCCTTTTCCTCTTCTTCTTCTTCTTCTTCTTCTTCTTCTTCTTCTTCTTCTTCTTCTTCTTCTTTCTTATTCTTATTCTTATTCTTATTCTTATTCTTATTCTTATTCTTCAAGATTTTATTTATTTATTGACAGACAGAGAGCACAAGTAAGCAGAGAGGCAGGTGTGGGGGTGTTGTGGGGTGGACAGGCTCCCTGATGAGCAAGGTGACAGATGTGGGGCTCCATCCCAGGACCCCGAGATCATGACCTGAGCCGAAGGCAGAAGTTTAACCACTGAGCCACTCAGGTGCCCCTCTTTCATTTTTCTTGACTCATTGGTGTTTAGTAGAACACTTTTTAGCTGTGTTTCTTCCAGGTTCTTTGTTGTGATTGATTTCTAGTTCCATATCACTGTGGTCAGAAGGGATTCTTGGTATGATTTCAATCCTCTTAAATTTATTGAGACATCTTTTGTGTTTTTCCAAGTTATGTATCCTGGAAAATGTTCATTTGCACTTGAAAAGATGTGCATTCTGTTGGTTTTTGATGGAGTCTTCTCTGTAGGTCTGTTAAATCTATTTGGCCTAATGTGATCTTCAAAGACAGTTCCCTTTTTCTCTCCTCAATTATCTATCCATGGACGTGAGTGACTTAAAGTCCTTTACTACTATCGTGTTACAATCAATTTTTTCCTTTATGGGTGTTAACAAATGCTTAATCTACTTAGGTGATCTATGCTGGGTGCATAGTTATTTATAATTGCTAAAGTTGTCTTGGATTGATCCTTTTATCATTATATAATGCAATTTTTTTGTCCCTTGTTAGTCCTTCTTTCGAAGATTTTAAAAAATTTTTTATTTGACACTGAGTGAGAGAGCATAAACAGGGGAGAGAGGCAGAGAGAGAGAGAGAAGCAGACCACCAGCTGAGCAGGGAACCTGATAGGGGTTCAATCCCAGGATCCTAAGATCATCACTTGAGACAAAGACAGATGTTTAATAGGTTAGTTGTTCTTCTATTGTCTTCTATTGTATATTGTCTGGTATAAATATTATTACCCATGTTTTCCTTTTTCTTGCCTTCATTTACATGAAATATTTTATTTTCCATCCCCTCACTTTTATTTTGTATATGTCTTTGGTTTGCAATGGGTCTCTTCCAGATTGTTATTTTAATTCTTGTCTGTTCCTTTCTTCTCTTGCTCTGTTTCATTGTGTTTTTTATTTTTGATTCTCTCAAACCTTTATTTTACTCATTCCAAATCTTCTCACATTTATTTTTTTTTAATTTTTTATTTATTTTCAGCGTAACAGTATTCATTGTTTTTTCACCACACCCAGTGCTATATGCAATCTGTGCCCTCCCTAATACCCACCACCTGGTTCCCCCACCCTCCCACCCCGCCCCTTCAAAACCCTCAGGTTGTTTTTCAGAGTCCATAGTCTCTCATGGTTCACCTCCCCTTCCAATTTCCCTCAACTCCCTTCTCCTCTCCATCTACCCTTGTCCTCTATATTATTTGTTATGCTCCACCAATAAGTGAAACCATATGATACTTGACATTCTCTGTTTGACTTATTTCACTCAGCATAATCTCTTCCAGTCCTGTCCATGTTGCTACAAAAGTTGGGTATTCGTCCTTTCTGATGGAGGCATCATACTCCATAGTGTATATGGACCACATCTTCCTTATCCATTCATCCGTTGAAGGGCATCTTGGTTCTTTCCACAGTTTGGCGACCGTGGCCATTGCTGCTATAAACATTGGGGTACAGATGGCCCTTCTTTTCACTACATCTGTATCTTTGGGGTAAATACCCAGCAGTGCAATTGCAGGGTCATAGGGAAGATCTATTTTTAATTTCCTGAGGAATCTCCACACTGTTCTCCAAAGTGGCTGCACCAGTTTGCATTCCCACCAACAGTGGAAGAGGGTTCCCCTTTCTCCACATCCTCTCCAACACACGTTGTTTCCTGTCTTGCTAATTTTGGCCATTCTAACTGGTGTAAGGTGGTATCTCAATGTGGTTTTGATTTGAATCTCCCTGATGGCTAGTGATGATGAACATTTTTTCATGTGTCTGGTAGCCATTTGTATGTCTTCATTGGAGAAGTGTCTGTTCATATCTTCTGCCCATTTTTTAATATGATTATCTGTTTTGTGTGTGTTGAGTTTGAGGAGTTCTTTATAGATCCTGGATATCAACCTTTTATCTGTACTGTCATTTGCAAATATCTTCTCCCATTCCGTGGGTTGCCTCTTTGTTTTGATGACTGTTTCTTTTGCTGTGCAGAAGCTTTTTATCTTGATGAAGTCCCAGAAGTTCATCTTTGCCTTTGTTTCCTTCGCCTTTGGAGACATATCTTGAAAGAAGTTACTATGGCTGATATCAAAGAGGTTACTCCCTATGTTCTCCTCGAGGATTCTGATGGATTCCTGTCTCACGTTGAGGTCTTTTATCCATTTCGAGTTTATCTTTGTGTACGGTGTAAGAGAATGGTCAAGTTTCATTCTTCTACATATAGCTGTCCAGTTTTCCCAGCACCATTTATTGAAGAGACTGTCTTTTTTCCACTGGATATTTTTTCCTGTTTTGTCAAAGATTATTTGACCATAGAGTTGAGGGTTCATATCTGGGCTCTCTACTCTGTTCCACTGGTCCATGTGTCTGTTTTTATGCCAGTACCATGCTGTCTTGGTGATCACAGCTTTGTAGTAAAGCTTGAAATCAGGTAACGTGATGCCACCAGTTTTATTTTTGTTTTTCAACATTTCCTTAGCAATTCGGGGTCTCTTCTGATTCCATACAAATTTTAGTATTATTTGCTCCAGCTCTTTGAAAAATACTGGTGGAATTTTGATTGGAATGGCATTAAAAGTACAGATTGCTCTGGCCAGTATAGACATTTTAACGATGTTTATTCTTCCCATCCAAGAGCATGGAATGGTCTTCCATCTTTTTGTGTCTTCTTCAATTTCTTTTAGGAGTGTTCTGTAGTTCCTCGAGTACAGATCTTTAACCTCTTTGGTTAGGTTTATTCCGAGGTATCTTATGGTTTTTGGTGCTATAGTAAAAGGAATCGATTCTCTAATTTGCCTTTCTGTATTTTCATTGTTAGTGTATAAGAAAGCCACTGATTTCTGGACATTGACTTTGTATCCTGCTACATTACTGAATTGCTGTATGAGCTCTAGTAGTTTGGAGGTGGAGTCTTTCGGGTTTTCCATATAAAGAATCATGTCATCTGCGAAGAGAGAGAGTTTGACTTCTTCCTTGCCAATTTGGATACCTTTTATTTCTCTTGGTTGTCTGATTGCTGTTGCTAGGACTTCTAATACTATGTTGAACAAGAGTGGTGAGAGTGGGCATCCTTGTCGTGTTCCTGATCTCAATGGGAAGGCTGCAAGCTTTTTCCCATTGAGGATGATATTTGCTGTGGGTTTTTCATAGATAGATTTGATGAAGTTCAGGAATGTTCCCTCTATCCCTATACTTTGAAGCGTTTTAATCAGGAACGGATGCTGGATTTTGTCAAAAGCTTTTTCTGCATCAATGGAGAGGATCATGTGGTTCTTCTCTCTTCTCTTATTGATTTGTTCTATCACATTGATTGATTTGCGAATGTTGAACCATCCTTGTAACCCAGGGATGAATCCTACCTGGTCATGGTGGATAATCTTTTTAATGTGCTGTTGGATCCTGTTTGCTAGGATCTTGTTGAGAATCTTAGCATCCATATTCATCAGTGATATCGGTCTGAAATTCTCCTTTTTGGTAGGGTCTTTGCCTGGTTTGGGGATCAGGGTGATGCTGGCTTCATAAAAAGAGTCTGGAAGTTTTCCTTCTGCTTCAATTTTTGGAAACAGCTTCAGGAGAATAGGTATTATTTCTTCTTTGAAAGTTTGATAGAATTCCCCAGGGAATCCGTCAGGTCCTGGGCTCTTGTTTTTTGGGAGGTTTTTGATTACTGCTTCAATAGCGTTACTAGATATCGGTCTATTCAGGTTGTCAATTTCTTCCTGGTTCAATTTTGGGAGTTTATAGTTTTCCAGGAATGCATCCATTTCATCTAGGTTGCTTAGCTTATTGACATATAACTGTTGATAATAGCTTCTGATGATTGTTTCTACTTCCTTGGTGTTAGTTGTGATCTCTCCCTTTTCATTCTTAATTTTATTAATTTGGGCTTTCTCTCTTTTCTTTTGGATTAGTGTGGCCAATGGTTTATCGATCTTATTGATTCTTTCCAAAAACCAGCTTCTAGTTTCGTTGATACGTTCTACTGTATCTCTGGTTTCTACCTCGTTGATCTCTGCTCTAATCTTGATTATTTCCCTTCTTACGTGTGGAGTTGGTTTGATTTGTTGTTGATTCTCCAGTTCTTTAAGGTGTAGAGACAGCTGGTGTATTCTGGATTTTTCAATTTTTTTGAGGGAGGCTTGGATGGCTATGAATTTCCCCCTTAGGACCGCCTTTGCTGTATCCCATAGGTTTTGGAGTGAAGTGTCTTCGTTCTCATTGGTTTCCATAAATTGTTTAAGTTCTTCTTTGATCTCCTGGTTGATCCAAGCATTCTTAAGCAAGGTGGTCTTTAGCTTCCAGGTATTTGAGTTCCTTCTGAACTTTTCCTTGTGATTGAGCTCCAGTTTCAAAGCATTGTGATCTGAGAATATGCAGGGAATCATCTCAGTCTTTTGGTATCGGTTGAGCCCTGATTTGTGACCCAGTATGTGGTCTATTCTGGAGAAGGTTCCATGTGCACTTGAGAAGAATGAGTATTCTGTTGGTTTAGGGTGGAATGTTCTGTATATATCTATGAGGTCCATCTGGTCCAATGTGTCATTCAATGCTCTTATTTCTTTATTGATTTTCTGCTTCGATGATCTGTCTATTTCTGAGAGAGGCGTGTTAAGATCTCCTACTATTAATGTATTCATATCAATATGACTCTTTATCTTGATTAATAGTTTTCTTATGTAATTGGCTGCTCCCATATTGGGGGCATAGATATTTACAATTGTTAGATCATCTTGGTGGATAGTCCCTTTAAGTATGATGTAGTGTCCTTCTGTATCCCTGACTACTGTCTTTAGTTTAAAATCTAATTTATCTGATATGAGAATCGCTACCCCGGCCTTCTTTTGAGGCCCATTGGCGTGAAAGATGCTTCTCCATCCCTTCACTTTCAGTCTGGGTGTATCTGTAGGTTCAAAATGGGTCTCTTGTAGACAACATATGGATGGGTCCTGTCGTTTTATCCAATCTGCAACCCTGTGTCGTTTTATGGGTGCATTTAGGCCATTCACATTGAGAGTGATTATTGAGAGATACGTTTTTATTGACATTGTGTTATCTTTGAAGTCTTTCTTTCTGTCGATTGTCTCTATATTTCTGTTCAATGCTATTCTTAGGATTTTTCCTCTTTTATAGAACCCCCCTTAATATTTCCTGCAGTGTCGGCTTGGTGGTTGCATAGTCTTTCAAGCCTTGCCGGTCTTGGAAACTCTTTATCTCTCCATCCATTTTGAATGTCAGTCTTGCTGGATAAAGTATTCTTGGCTGCATGTTCTTCTCATGTAGTGCCCTGAATATATCTTGCCAGCCCTTTCTGGCTTGCCAGGTCTCTGTGGACAGGTCTGACGTTATTCTGATGGGCTTTCCTCTGTATGTAAGGAGCTTCTTTGTCCTAGCGGCTTTCAAGAGATTGTATCTACAATGATGATTCCTCAATTTTACTATGAGGTGCCTGGATGTTTTTTTTGAATTTATAATCTTGGGGGGGGACCTTTCTACTTCTAGTACATGAACACTTGTTCCATTCGCAAGATTGGGAAAATGTTCATGAAAAACTTGTTCCACTATATCTTCTAGACTTCTTTCTTTCTCCTCCCCTTCAGGGATTCCAATAATTCTGACGTTGGAACGTTTCATGGCATCATTTATTTCCCTGATTCTGTTTTCGTGGCTTCTAAGCTGTTTGTTCCAGGCTTCCTCCTGATCCTTTCTCTCTATTTGTTTGTCCTCCAGATCACTAATTCTATCTTCTGTCTCAGTTACCCTAGCTTTTAGAGAATTTAGATTAGATTGGAACTCATTGAGAGCGTTGTGAACCTCATCCCTGGTGGCCTTCAGCTCTGCCCTAACATTATGAACCTCCTCTCTGGTCGCTTTCAATTCTGCCCTAATCAATTCTGTTTGGTCATCCATGCTTTCTCCAACCTAGCTATTGCCTGGATAATTGTTAGCCTGAATTCTCTTTCTGACATATTGTCTATGTTGATAGCCGTTAGCTCTGTTGCGGAAGGCCCATCCTCTGTATTTTTCTTCTGTTGGGGATTCCTCCTCCTAGTCATTTTGGTGAGAGATGACTGGACAGATGTAGCTGGATATATTGACCGTGTTGCAGTCAAGGTGCACCCTGGAACGCTTCTGAGCACTCAGGATTCCCCACCCAAATGAGAGAAAAAAGAAAAGAAAAAGAAAAAAGAGGGAGAGAGAGAGACAGGAAAAAAAGGGAAGATAAAAGTGAAGGTTCAGCCCAAATGGGCCCCAGGGTAAGGTTTATGACGTATACAAACAAAAACAGATAAACAAAAAGACTGATAAAAGTATATGACGAGAGAAAAAAAAATATATATATAAGCAAAAAAAAGGAGGAGCCTCGTCAAGAAGAACCCCAAGTATAAGATTTATATACTATCCAGACAAACATAAATACACAGAGACACTGGCAGAAGAAAAAGATGGGAGCATGGTTATAGATTCTCGGTGTGGGCGAGGAAGTTTATTTTGATTCTTCCTGGATGTATCTTGATATCTTTGTTAAAGGACTCAACTTTCCTAAGAAAAAGGGGGATTAAAAATTGGTTCACCTATAGGGGTAGCATTGCTTGGAGAAAGGGGGTTACCTTGAAGTTTAACTCTATATGAATATTAGAAAATAAAAATAAAAAAGGAATAAACTGGACTAAACTAAATTAAAAATTTTTTTAAAAATTAAGAAAATAGAAAAGCAAAAGAAAAACACATGTGTATGTATCAAAAAAATTCAGGTTAGAAGTTTATCATGGAATTTGATGTACTGGACATCTCACTGTGATGGTAAATAGGTTAAAAAATTATCTATATAAAAAAAGAAAAAAAATGAACCAGAACAGTGGGAAAGAATTAAAAATAAAAGTTGTATCTATGAAGTAGTGGTGGTTGTTCTCTTGTAGTCTTTTTTTTTTTCTTTCCTGATTTGTTTTCTGGGGGAGGGGGCTGCCACGTGGGTTTTCAGTCAATGATGTTCCCTGAGTTAAGTCCTCCCGACCCCCTCAAGGGGGTGGGCTCTGAGAAAAACGTTTTTTTCAGGTTTTTGTTCT
The DNA here is from genome assembly GCF_963455335.1 of Martes martes. Lineage (NCBI taxonomy): Eukaryota > Metazoa > Chordata > Mammalia > Carnivora > Mustelidae > Martes > Martes martes. Next base: position 16,543,795 of record NC_137907.1, read on the forward strand.
CTGGAGGTTTTTATGTTTGTTCACTTCTTTTCTCTCGCCTTGACAGCTTTTGATGGTTTTTGGAGGTTTAGAGGAAAGAAAACTGCACCCCAACCTCCCTCTCAGAGAGAAACCTCAGTCTGCTCCCCTGCAGGTGCTGCAGCCGCTGGGCCGCTGGCAGAGCAGGTTCTGAGTCGCGGTCCCTGGGGACGCAGGATCTCCTGCTTGTACGCAAAACCAAGGCAGCTGTGGCTGTCTGGGCAGCTCCAGACCACCAGAGAGGTTCCAAGCAGCAATCGCACACTGAGATTTTCCCGCTGGCTGGGGCTGAGAGCTCAGGGTTTGCGTGCACCTCTCCCAGGGGATGGTTTGGGGCGAGGCGCCTCCAGCTCTATCGGCTCTATCGCCGCGTGGGTCTGTCACCGCGTGGGTCCCAGAACACCAGGCTGGGCGTTCGTGCACCTCTCTCAGGGGAGGTTGAGGCACGCGCGCATCTCCAGTAAGGTGCGCGTTCTGCCGTCTGGTGTGGCTCCCAGCCCCTCACGGGAGCCGGACTCCACCCGGTCTCGGGCGCACTGGCGGCTCCGGGACAAAGACCAGGTTTCTCTGCCGCACTCTCCGGCTCAGCGCCAGGGGAGGCTGCCCTGGGTCTGGGGACTTAAGCCCCTATCCCTATCCGCCCCGATTCCCACAATTTCCCCGCGCGAGTCTTTGCTCTTTTGAGTGCTTTCAACAAGACTCCAAGTTAATGCTGGTCCCCAGATGCCGGGCACTCTCGTATTGGGGTATTATTTTCCAGTCGGTCGCCTCTGGTGGCTCCTTCCCCCTTTTGTTTATCTTCCGATATCAGTCCGACGTTCCCACTCCACTTTACCTGCCCACTGGTGTCTTCTGGCCCCCGTAGAGATCCAGACGTGTATAATTCTGATCTCAGGCTGATTTCATGGGTGATCGGAGTTCTTTGGTAGGTAATCAGCTCACTTTAGGGTGCAGGTTGAAAAGGCGCCTCCTCCTACTTCTCCGCCATCTTGTCTCCCCCCTGTTTCATTGTGTTTTGATGGTTTTCTATAGTATTATGCTTGGATTCCTTTTTAAAAATATGTCTGTTATTATACTCTGATTGCCTTTCATTTTTGTGTCTCTATTAAAATCTTTTGGGGTTTGTGGTTACCCATGGTTTATATGTAACATAGTGAACATTTAGCAGTCTGTATCAAATTGATGGTTGTTCATAAAGCTACATTTTTATTTTTTCATCTTTTATATATATAATGTCATATTTAATATATTATTAGTTTGTGTGCCCCTTAATTAATTATTGTAAATGTAATTCATTTTTCTACTTTTATCTTTTAACTTTCATACTAGGGTCATAAGTGATTGACCTACTACCTTGAGTATGGTTTACTTTCACCAGCAATTTTTTTTCTTTTTATAATTTTCTTCTTTTAGATTACAACCTTTCTGCTTGAAAATTTTCCTTTAACATTTCTCTTTTTAAAATATTTTTTATTTATTTATTTGACAGAGAGAGACAGTGAGAGTGGGAACACAAGCAGGGGGAATGGGAGAGGGAGAAGCAGGCTCCCCACTGAGCTGGGATCCCAATGCACCTCTTGATCCCAGGACCCTGGAATCATGACCTGAGCGGAAGGCAGATGCTTAATGACTGAGCCACCCAGGCACCACTCCTTTAACATTTCTTTAATGGTGGTGTAGTGGTGATAAACTCTCTCTCTCTCTCTTTTTTTTTTTTTTTAGTCTGGGAGACTCTTTACATCTCTATCAGTTCTGAAGAAGCACTTTGTCTGAAGAGTATTCTAAGTTGTAGGATTTTTTTCTTTCAGCAATTTGTATATAACATGCCATTCTCAGATGGCCTGCAAGTTTTCTGCTGAAAATCACCTTGTAGTCTTATGGGAATTCCCTTGCAGGTAACTATTTCTTTTCCTCTTGCTGATTTTATTATTCTCTCTTCATTTAAAATTTTTGGCATTTAAATTATTATGTATCCTGGAGTGCCTGGGTGGTTCAGTCAGTTGAGTATCTGACCCTTGGTTTTGGCTCAGGGTTATGGGATGGAGCCCTTGTCATACTCTGAATTCAATGGGGAGTCTGCTTCTCTCCCTCCCTCTCTCTCTCCCTCTCTGCTCAAGCACATGTGTGCTCTCTCTCTCAAAAAATGAACAAATCTTAACATAAACAAACACACAAAGTATTATGCATGTTGTGTAGATCCTCTAGGGTTTATCTTGTTTGGATTTTGTGCTTCTTGGACCTGCACATCTGTTTCCTTCCCTCAGTCAGGGAAGGTTTTGGCTATTATTTCTTCAAATAGTAAGTTATGTGCTTCACTCTCTTTTCTCTGGATCCTTATAATTCTAGTGTTATTACCTGTGGCATTATCCTAGAAATCCCTTAACCTGTTTTCATTTTTAAAATTCTTTCCTATTTTTTTTTTCTCTTTAGCTTGGTTGTTTTCCATTACTCTGTCTCTTAGCTCACTGGTTTGTTCTGCACCTTCTAATGTGCTATTCATTCTTTCTAGTGTATTTTTCATTTCAATTGTATATTTTAATTCTAATTTTTTTTCTATTTAAAAAAATCTTTTTGTTGAATTTCTCACTGAGTTCACCCATTCTCTAAAGGCTGGAGAACAACTTTATGTCTCTTTCATCTCTATCAGGTAGATTGCATTTAAAAAATATTTTTTGTTTGTTTTGTTCTCATCTATAACTTAACTTATGCATATGGTATATGAATTAGGTCAGTAGTATCTAACAAATATAAGCCACATAAGTCAGCCATATCTGTAATTTTAAACTTTCTGGTAGCCATATTAAGAAAAGATAAAGGGTCAGAGCCTCAGTGGCTCAGTTGGTTAAACAACCAACTCTTGATTTTGGCTCAGATCATGATCTCATGGTCATGAGATTGAGCTCCAAGCCAGGATCTACACTGAACGTAGAGTCTTCTTAAGATTCTCTTTCATGTGGTGCCTGGGGGCTCAGTCACTAAGTGTCTGCCTTCAGCTCAGGTCATAATCCCAGGGTCCTCGGATTGAGCCCCACATCAGGCTCTCTGCTTTGTAGGAAGTCTGCTTCTCTCACTCCCCCTGCTTGTGTTCCCTCTCTTGCTGTCTCTTTCTCTGTCAAATAAATAAATAAAATCTTAAAAGAAAAAAAGGATTCTCTCTCTCCTTCTTCTGTCCCTCTCCCCACAACGTGCTCTCGCTTGCTCTCTCTCAAAAAAAAGTTAAAAAGAGGGACGCCTGGGTGGCTCAGTTGGTTAAGCAGCTGCCTTCGGCTCAGGTCATGATCCCAGTGTCCTGGGATCAGTCCCACATTGGGCTCCTTGCTCGGCAGGGAGCCTGCTTCTCCCTCTGCCTGCCACTCTGTCTGCTTGAGCTCACTCTCGCTCCTCTCTCTCTCTCTCTCTGACAAATAAATAAATAAATAAATCTTTAAAAAAAAGTTAAAAAGATACAAAATGTGTTTTAAGAATCTATTGTGTTTGAGAGACAAGATGGCGGGGAAGTAGGAGGAGGCGCCTTTTCAACCTGTACCCTAAGTGAGCTGATTACCTACCAAAGAACTCCGATCACCCATGAAATCAGCCTGAGATCAGAATTATACACATCTGGATCTCTACGGGGGGCAGAAGACACCAGTGGGCAGGTAAAGTGGAGGGGGAACGTCAGACTGATATCGGAAGATAAACAAAAGGGGGAGGGAGCCACCAGAGGCGACCGATTGGAAAATAATACCCCATTACGAGAGTGCCCTGCATCTGGGGACCAGCATTAACTTGGAATCTGGTTGAAGGCACTCAAAAGAGCAAAGGATCGCGGCTGGGAAATTGTAGGAATCAGGGTGGCTAGGGACAGGGGCTTAAGTCCCCAGACCCAGGACAGCCTCCCCTGGCACTGAGCCAGAGAGAGTGCGGTGGAGAAACCTGGTCTTTGTCCCTGAGCCGCCAGCGCACCCGAGAATGAGTGGAGTCCGGCTTCCATGAGGGGCTGGGAGCCACCCAGATGGCAGAACGCGCGCCTCACCCTCCACTGAGAGAGGTGCAAGAACACCCAGCGTGGTGTTCTGGGACCCACGCTGCGATAGAGCCAATAGAACCAGAGACGCTGGCGGCCCAAACGCTCCCCTGGGAGAGGTGCACGCAAGCCTGGCGCTCTTAGCCCCGGCCAGCAGAAAAATCTCAGTGTGCGATCCCTGCTTGGAACATCTCTGGCGGTCTGGAGCTGCCCAGACAGCCGCCCCTGCCATGGTTTTGCATACAAGCAGGAGATCCTCCCTCTCCAGGGACCGTGACTCAGAACCTGCTCTGCCAGTGGCCCAGCAGCTGCAGCACCTGCAGGGGAGCAGACTGAGGCTTCTCTCTGAGATGGAAGTCGGGGTACAGTTTTCTTTCCTCTAAACCTCCAAAAACCATCAAAAGCTGTCAAGGCGAGAGAAAAGAAGTGAACAAACATAAAAACCTCCAGAGAACAAAAGCCTGAAAAAACTGTTTTCCTCAGAGTCCACCCCCTTGAGAGGGACTGGAGGACTTAACTCAGAGAACAACATTGACTGAAAACCCATGTGGCAGCCCCCTCCCCCAGAAAACAAATCAGGAAAGAAAAAAAAAAAGACTAGAAGAGAACAACCACCACTACTTCATAGATACAACTTTTATTTTTAATTCATTCCCACTATTCTGGTTCATTTTTTTCTTTTTTTGTATAGATAATTTTTAACCTATTTACCATCACAGTGAGATGTCCAGTACATCAAATTCCATAATAAACTTCTAACCTGAATTTTTGATACATACACATGTGTTTTTCTTTTGCTTTTCTATTTCTTTAATTTAAAAAAAATTTAGTTTAGTTTAGTCCAGTTTATTCCTTTTTTTATTTTTATTTTCTAATATTCATATAGTTATAGAGTTAAACTTCAAGGTAACCCCCTTTCTCCAATATATATATATATCTATTTTCTCTAGTCATATACTTTTTTTTTTTACTTTTTATTTATTTTTATTTATTTTTAATTTTTTATTTATTTTCAGCGTAACAGTATTCATTGTTTTTTCACCACACCCAGTGCTCCATGCAATCTGTGCCCTCCCTAATACCCACCACCTGGTTCCCCCACCCTCCCACCCCGCCCCTTCAAAACCCTCAGGTTGTTTTTCAGAGTCCATAGTCTCTCATGGCTCACCTCCCCTTCCAATTTCCCTCAACTCCCTTCTCGTCTCCATCTACCCTTGTCCTCTCTATTATTTGTTATGCTCCACCAATAAGTGAAACCATATGATACTTGACTTTCTCTGTTTGACTTATTTCACTCAACATAATCTCTTCCAGTCCTGTCCATGTTGCTACAAAAGTTGGGTATTCGTCCTTTCTGATGGAGGCATCATACTCCATAGTGTATATGGACCACATCTTCCTTATCCATTCATCCGTTGAAGGGCATCTTGGTTCTTTCCACAGTTTGGCGACCGTGGCCATTGCTGCTATAAACATTGGGGTACAGATGGCCCTTCTTTTCACTACATCTGTATCTTTGGGGTAAATACCCAGCAGTGCAATTGCAGGGTCATAGGGAAGCTCTATTTTTAATTTCCTGAGGAATCTCCACACTGTTCTCCAAAGTGGCTGCACCAGTTTGCATTCCCACCAACAGTGGAAGAGGGTTCCCCTTTCTCCACTTCCTCTCCAACACACGTTGTTTCCTGTCTTGCTAATTTTGGCCATTCTAACTGGTGTGAGGTGGTATCTCAATGTGGTTTTGATTTGAATCTCCCTGATGGCTAGTGATGATGAACATTTTTTCATGTGTCTGGTAGCCATTTGTATGTCTTCCTTGGAGAAGTGTCTGTTCATATCTTCTGCCCATTTTTTAATATGATTATCTGTTTTGTGTGTGTTGAGTTTGAGGAGTTCTTTATAGATCCTGGATATCAACCTTTTATCTGTACTGTCATTTGCAAATATCTTCTCCCATTCCGTGGGTTGCCTCTTTGTTTTGATGACTGTTTCTTTTGCTGTGCAGAAGCTTTTTATCTTGATGAAGTCCCAGAAGTTCATCTTTGCCTTTGTTTCCTTCGCCTTTGGAGACATATCTTGAAAGAAGTTGCTGTGGCTGATATCAAAGAGGTTACTCCCTATGTTCTCCTCGAGGATTCTGATGGATTCCTGTCTCACGTTGAGGTCTTTTATCCATTTCGAGTTTATCTTTGTGTACGGTGTAAGAGAATGGTCAAGTTTCATTCTTCTACATATAGCTGTCCAGTTTTCCCAGCACCATTTATTGAAGAGACTGTCTTTTTTCCACTGGATATTTTTTCCTGTTTTGTCAAAGATTATTTGACCATAGAGTTGAGGGTCCATATCTGGGCTCTCCACTCTGTTCCACTGGTCCATGTGTCTGTTTTTATGCCAGTACCATGCTGTCTTGGTGATCACAGCTTTGTAGTAAAGCTTGAAATCAGGTAACGTGATGCCACCAGTTTTATTTTTGTTTTTCAACATTTCCTTAGCAATTCGGGGTCTCTTCTGATTCCATACAAATTTTAGTATTATTTGCTCCAGCTCTTTGAAAAATACTGGTGGAATTTTGATTGGAATGGCATTAAAAGTATAGATTGCTCTGGGCAGTATAGACATTTTAACGATGTTTATTCTTCCCATCCAAGAGCATGGAATGGTCTTCCATCTTTTTGTGTCTTCTTCAATTTCTTTTAGGAGTGTTCTGTAGTTCCTCGAGTACAGATCTTTAACCTCTTTGGTTAGGTTTACTCCGAGGTATCTTATGGTTTTTGGTGCTATAGTAAATGGAATCGATTCTCTAATTTGCCTTTCTGTATTTTCATTGTTAGTGTATAAGAAAGCCACTGATTTCTGGACATTGACTTTGTATCCTGCTACATTACTGAATTGCTGTATGAGTTCTAGTAGTTTGGAGGTGGAGTCTTTCGGGTTTTCCCTATAAAGAATCATGTAATCTGCGAAGAGAGAGAGTTTGACTTCTTCCTTGCCAATCTGGATACCTTTTATTTCTCTTTGTTGTCTGATTGCTGTTGCTAGGACTTCTAATACTATGTTGAACAAGAGTGGTGAGAGTGGGCATCCATCAGAATCCTCGAGGAGAACATAGGGAGTAACCTCTTTGATATCAGCCACAGCAACTTCTTTCAAGATATGTCTCCAAAGGCGAAGGAAACAAAGGCAAAGATGAACTTCTGGGACTTCATCAAGATAAAAAGCTTCTGCACAGCAAAAGAAACAGTCATCAAAACAAAGAGGCAACCCACGGAATGGGAGAAGATATTTGCAAATGACAGTACAGATAAAAGGTTGATATCCAGGATCTATAAAGAGCTCCTCAAACTCAACACACACAAAACAGATAATCATATCAAAAAATGGGCAGAAGATATGAACAGACACTTCTCCAAGGAAGACATACAAATGGCTACCAGACACATGAAAAAATGTTCATCATCACTAGCCATCAGGGAGATTCAAATCAAAACCACATTGAGATACCACCTCACACCAGTTAGAATGGCCAAAATTAGCAAGACAGGAAACAACGTGTGTTGGAGAGGAAGTGGAGAAAGGGGAACCCTCTTCCACTGTTGGTGGGAATGCAAACTGGTGCAGCCACTTTGGAGAACAGTGTGGAGATTCCTCAGGAAATTAAAAATAGAGCTTCCCTATGACCCTGCAATTGCACTGCTGGGTATTTACCCCAAAGATACAGATGTAGTGAAAAGAAGGGCCATCTGTACCCCAATGTTTATAGCAGCAATGGCCACGGTCGCCAAACTGTGGAAAGAACCAAGATGCCTTCAACGGATGAATGGATAAGGAAGATGTGGTCCATATACACTATGGAGTATTATGCCTCCATCAGAAATTACGAATACCCAACTTTTGTAGCAACATGGACGAGACTAGAAGAGATTATGCTGAGTGAAATAAGTCAAACAGAGAGAGTCAATTATCGTATGGTTTCACTTATTTGTGGAGCATAAGAAATAATATAGAGGACAAGGGGCGATGGAGAGGAGAAGGGAGTTGAGGGAAATTGGAAGGGGAAGTAAACCATGAGAGACGATGGACTCTGAAAATCCACCTGAGGGTTTTGAAGGGGCAGGGTTGGGCGGGTGGGGGAACCATGTGGTGGGTATTGAGGAAGGCACAGATTGCATGGAGCACTGGGTGTGGTGAAAAAACAATGAATACTGTTCCGCTGAAAATAAATAAAAAATTAATTTAAAAAAAAGACAAATACCATACAGTTTCACTCATGTGTGGAATTTAAGAAACAAAATAGATGAACATAATGGGGGGATAAAAAGATGAAGAGAAAAAAAAACCCATAAAACAGGCTCTTAACTATAGAGGACTAACTAAGAGTTGATGGAGGGAGGGGGGTGGTGAGCTAGATGGGTGATGGGTATTAAAAAGAGTACTTGTCAGGTTGATCACTGGGTATCATATGTAATTGATGAATCAAAAATCTACACCTAAACTAGAATTATATTTTATGTTAACTAACTGAAATTTAAGTAAAAACCTAGGAAAAAAAAGAAATTAGATAAGATGGTAAAAATATATATATTATAAATCATAATTTTAAAAAGTGTTACAAGAAAAAAAATAAATAAAAAGTGTTACAAGAATTATGAAATATCTTGTTTTCTTTGAATGCTATTATTCAAATTTGAAGAAGTATTAATTTGTTTATTTTATACAAAGGGATGAATTGTCAAAATTTAGGGGAAAACTAAGATATAATCTAATTTTTTATTCTCTAGGTTCTTCTCAAGATTATCATCCACAAATTTACACTATTTTAAAGCCAAATAGAAACAACAACTCAGCCTCACTGAAAGTGAAATAACAACTTCATTATCTTGTTATTACAATGCTTAGAAAAATACTGTATACTGACAAGCACTGAGTATAAATGCTTTGGATATGTATAGTTAAATATACTTTGAATGACTGTCATGATGGTGGTATTAAAGACAATGTAAAAATAAAATCTTCTCTTAAAAAAAAATAATATGCACACAATTCCCGAGTATAGATATAGGAACTCCTTTAACAGTTTGGCCAAGTTATTAAAGAATTGCATGTAAATGGTGGCCCTGTAAACTACCAGGATAAACAAAGAAAAACTTTCTTTGTCATAACTTAACCCTGTTTTATTAACTATATTAAAATTGTACATTATTTTAAACATATATTCTTTCAAAGAATGTCTTCAATACTTGAAGTCCTTTGGGTTTCCACAGTCATGCATTTCTCAGTATCACTCAGACCTAGGACATTTCTCTGTGTCAGTCTTACACATAACTACTCCTAGTTCATTGGAATTTATTAGCTCTAGCTCCAAAGTAAGTAGAATTCATCAAATTTCATTGTAAGATGTTATTTAATAAAAAGGTTAATTTAAATTTTTTCATAAACAAAAAGCAACAAGTTGGCAATTTACAGAATTATTGGGGGCAGGGGGTGTCTGAGTGGCTCAGTTGGTTAAAGCACTGTCCTTGGCTCAGGTCGTGATCTCAGTGTCCTGGGATTGAGCCCAATATCAGGGTCCCTACTCAGTGGGGAGTCTGCTTCTCCCTCTTCCTCTGCTGTTCCCCTTGCTTGTGCTCTCCCCCTCTCTTGCTCTTTCTCTCTCAAATAAATAAAATCTTTTAAAAAACATAAAGAACTCTTGGGCCATCTGGGTGGCTCAGTCATTAAGCATCTACATGTGGCTCAGATCATGATCTCTCTACTTAAGGATTTTCTCCCTCTCCCTCTGCCCCTCCTCCTGCTCTCACTCTCTCTCTCTCTAGACTAAATGAATAAATCTTTAAAAAATAAAAGGGGCTCCAGTTTAAAAAAATTAATATTATTTGTTAAGTATTCTTGCAAGACAAAAACAACAAACAAATCTGAAGTTATATCTAAAAGAATAACTTTACAGAAAATAAGGATTCAAAAAAACAAAAGAATGCAATCAACAATATTCATTTTCCTGACAAATCCTACATGAAAATTACATGGTATTATCAATGTATAAGAAGGAAAGAGAGCATAAACATAATCAAATGACTTAATAGCTATTAAATATTCACAATATACACTTATTTGGATTCTAATATTGTGAAAAAATGAGATAATTGGGAAAATTTAGACACTGACTAAATATATAATTATGAATAAATTGTCTGTTTTTTTAGGTTTTCTAATGGCAGAGTCCTTATCTCTTAGAACTTTGTAGAGTAAAAATTTTATGATGAAGTGATATGATATTTGGAACATGCTGCAAAGCAATCTGGAAGTAGAGATAGGGGATGGTTATACATTAATTCATTCACTTGGTCATCATTTCCCTTTTATCATCAGCATTATGAAAATAGAGGATCTCTAAATATTTTAAAAATATTTTTCCTTTGCCAGAAGAATGATATTAAGCTTTGTTAGATAGACCACTAGAAAGACATGAGGAAAGGATTTTGTTTCCAAGTTCTGGTGCACTCTGCTGGTAAGCTCTTATATTGATCAAAGGTTCTCAAGTACTGATCCTATAACAGATTGCAACAACAGCCTATGTGACCAATCACCCACCTTATGTGGTTGCCTCTATGAGATAACTCCCCATATAGAGCTTTCTCTAACACCCTAGATACCAGATATTCAACAGGGCCAGGGAGTGATACCTAGCAAGATATCATAGCATCTTCTCTGTGATCCAATAAACTGTGACCATGTCATTTCCCAAAAAGTCTAGATTTCAGCAACAGACAGGTAAGGGGCTCTTCTTTGGGTATTGCTCCCAAGAAATAGGTCCTTCATATATTATTTCTATAGAGTTCCCTTTATCCCCTTAAGTAGGCTCCTTGTCCACGGGGCTTGAATTCATGACCTTGATTTCAAGATCTGAGCTGAGATCAAGAGTTGGACACTTAACTGAGTCACTCAGGTGCCCCGTTCTTTACTTCTCACATCAATCTTCTTTTTTTTTAATTTTTAAATTTTTTAATAAACATATAATGTTTTATTAGCCCCAGCGTTACAGGTCAGTGAATCGCCAGGTTTACACACTTTACAGCACTCACCATAGCACATACTCTCCCCAATGTCCATAACCCCACCACCCTCCCCCAAACCCCCTCAGTTTGTTTTGTGACATTAAGAACCTTATGGTTTGTCTCCCTCCCGATCCCATCTTGCTTCATTTATTCTTTTCCTACTCCCCAACCCCCCTATTGCATCTCCACTGCCTGGTATCAGGGAGATCATATGGTAGTTGTCTTTCTCCGATTGACTTATGTTGCTGAGCATAATACCCTCTAGTTCCATCCACGTTGTCACGAATGGCAAGATTTCATGTCTTTTGATGGCTGCATAATATTCCATTGTGTATATATACCACATCTTCGTTATCCATTCATCTGTTGATGGACATCTTGGTTCTTTCCATAGTTGGGCTATTGTGGACATTGCTGCTAGAAACATTCAGGTGCACGTGCCCCTTCAGATCATTATGTTTGTATCTTTAGGGTAAATACCCAACAGTGCAATTGCTGGGTCGTAAAGTAGCTCTATTTTCAACTTTTTGAGGAACCTCCAGGCTGTTTTCCAGAGTGGTTGCACCAGTTTGCATTCCCACCAACAGTGTAGGAGGATTCCCCTCACCAGCATCTGTCATTTCTTGACTTGTTAATTTTAGCCATTCTGACTGGTGTGAGGTGGTATCTCATTGTGGTTTTGATTTATATTTCCCTGATGCCGAGTGATGTGGAGCATTTTTTCATGTGTCTGTTGGCCATCTTGATGTCTTCTTTGCAGAAATGTCTGTTCATGTCCTCTGCCCATTTCTTGATTGGATTATTTGTTCTTTGGGTATTGAGTTTGCTAAGATTTCTTTATAGATTTTGATACTAGCTCTTTATCTGATACGTCGTTTGCAAATATCTTCTCCCATTCTGTCAGTTGTCTTTTGGTTTTGTTAACTGTTTCCTTTGCTGTGCAAAAGCTTTTGATCTTGATGAAGTCCCAATAGTTCATTTTTGCCCTTGCTTCCCTTGCCCTTGGTGATGCTCCTAGGAAGGAGTTCCTGTGGCTGAGGTGGAAGAGGTTGCTGCCTGCATTCTCCTCAAGGCTTTTGATGGATTCATTTCTCACATTGAGGTCCTTCATTCATTTTGAGTCTATTTTTGTGTGTGGTGTAAGGAAACGGTCCAATTTCATTCTTCTGCATGTGGCTGTCCAATTTTCCCAACACCATTTGTTGAAAAGGCTGTCTTTTTCCCATTGGACATTCTTTCCTGTTTTGTTGAAGATTAGCTATTAGGTCAATCTTCTTAAAGTCAATCTCTTATTACACAAATCTCCTGCATAAACACTTAATGGTTCTTTATATTAAATAGTTCTTCCTATTAAACTTTTCCTGTTTAAAATACTGTGTGGTTTTTTTTTAATACTAATTGGATCCAGACAGTGACAGGAGATACAGATGAAACAATATTGGGTAAAATATATTAAGTTTCTGGAGTACCTGGGTGGATCAGTCATTAAGCCTCTGCCTTCAGCTCAGGTTATGATCCCAGGATCCTGAGATCAAGCCCCACATCAGGCTCCCTGCTCAGCGGCGAGTCTGTTTCTCCCTCTCCCACTCCCCCTGCTGTGTTCCATCTCTCATTGTCTCTTTCTCTCTCTCTCTCTCTCTCTCTCTCTCACTGCCAAATAAATAAATAAAAATTTTTTTAATTTCCATAATCACATTATCAAGGTAGAGATGGTTTTCCACTTTTATCAGACAAGTAAAGAAACTTACCAAAGTTTGTCTAATAGATAATGTAAAGTGGCACAAATCCAAATAGTATGACCTGGCAGCCCATCTTTACAATTGATGTTCTCAACTATCTCCCTTACAGTTACTACCATAGACTACTTTAAGACTTTCAATCACTCAAGTATTTTAAAAGCAACTTACATGCTTTTGATCATAAATTATTTTATTCCCATGAAAAATCCGATTAAAAATTAATCTACTTCCAAAGAGAGTTGAAGAAGGAAATAGTTACTTCTTTGTTATTCTCTGCAAATTTAAATTCTATAATATTCTTTCTATAATGGTAATATATCTCCATGTCCAAGATATCTCCTAGAACTTGCGCTTGAAAGAAAGTGAGATCATACTTATCAATGTGATCTCAGAATGTATCTTATTCACCCTTCATCCCAGGGACTAAGAATGGGTTTCCAATTGTTATAACTTTGGTAAGGGATACAACATGTATTTAAGATTTTATCCTCAGAAGAGCTCTATAAAGAAGGTTTTATTTACATTTTTAAATGAGGAATATAAGACTCATTCAGTTAGCCATTCAAATTACACTCTGTTCCAAACAACGAGTTTGGCATACTCTAAAGCTTTTTATTTAAATTCAATTTAATTAACATACAGTGTATTAGTAGCTTCAGGGGCCGAATTCAGTGATTCATCTATTGCATTTATCACCCCGTGCTCATTCATCAAGTGCTCTCCTTAATGTCCATCACCCAGTTATCCCATTCCTCCCACCACCTCCCCTCCAGTAACCCTCAGTTTGTCTCCTGCAGTTAAGACTCTCTTATGGTTTGTCTCCCTCCCTTTTCATCTTATTTTTCTGTTCCTTTTCCTATGGTCACCTGTTTCATTTCTTAAATTCCACATATGAATGAAATCCTATGATATTTCTCTTTTTCTGACTTACTTCTCTTAGCATGAGACTTTACTCTAGTTCCATCCATATGGTTGCAAATGGAAAATTTTCATTCTTTTTGATGACTGAGTAAAATGGAATATTCTGTTGTGTGTGTATATATGAATGACCGAGTATATATATATATATATATATATATATATATATATATAGAGAGAGAGAGAGAGAGAATGGGTAAAGAAGATATATCTTTATCTTTATCTTTATTTACCCATTTTCTCTTTCTCTTTATCTTCTTTACCCATTTTCTTTATTCATACATCTGCTGATGGACGTTTGGCCCCTTTCCATATTTTGGCTACTGTGGACATTACTGCTATGAACATCGGAATGCAAATCATTATGTTTGTATTCTTTGGATACACCCTTGCAGCCCAGGAATAAGTCCCACTCGGTCACAGTGAATAATCCTTTTGATGTACTGTTGGATCCTATTAACTAGTATCTTGGTGAGAATTTTTGCATCCATTTTCATCAGAAATATTGGTCTGTAATTCTCCATTTTGGTAGCGTCTTTGTTTTGGGGATCAAGACAATGTTGGCCTCATAGAATGAGTTTGGAAGTTTCTCTTCCCTTTCTATTTTTTGAAACAGATTTGGAAGAATAGGTATTAATTCTTCTTTAAATGTTTGGGGCACCAGAGTGGCTCAGTCAGTTAAGCATCTGCCTTCAGCTCAGGTTGTGATCCCAGGGTCCTGGGACCCTGGTCCTCCCTCTCCCTCTGCCCCCTGGCTCATAGTTTCTCTCATTCCTTCACTATATCTAGTTAATTAATTAACTAACTAATAAAAATTTGGTAGAATTCCTCTGGGAAGCCATTTGGCCCTGGACTCTTGTTTGTTGGAGATTTGTGATTACTGCTTCATGCCTTTGCTGGTTATGGGTCTGTTCTGATTTTCTATTTCTTCCTATTTCAGTTTGGGTAGCTTTTGGTTTTTTTTTTTTAAGATTTTATTTATTAATTTGACAGAGAGAGAGAGAGAGAGAGAACAAGCAGGGGGAGCAGCAGAGACAGAGGGAGAAGCAGGCTCCCCACTGAGCAGGTAGCCCAACTTGGGGTTTAATCTTAGCACCCTGGGATCATGACCCTAGCTGAAATTGGATGCTAAATCAACTGAGCCACCCAGGTGCCCAGTTTTGATAGTTTCTATGTTTCTAGAAATGCATCCCAGTTTGCCTAATTTGTTGGCATATAATTGCTCACCATATTCTATTATTACATTTCCTTCAGTGTTGGTTGCAATCTCTCCTCTTTCATTCACGATTTTTTTTATCTGGGTCCTTTCTCTTTTCTTTTTGGTAAGTGTGTCTAGGGGTTATCAATCTTATCAATTCTTTCTTTTTTTAAAGATTTTATTTATTTATTTGACAGACAGAAATCACAAGTAGGCAGAGAGGCAGGCAGAGAGAAGGGGAAGCAGCCTCCCTGCCAAGCAGAAAGCCCGATGTGGGGCTCAATCCCAGCAGCCTGGGATTATGACCAGAGCCAAAGGCAGAGACTTTAACCCACTGAGCCACCTAGGTGCCCCTAATCTTATCAATTCTTTCAAAAAAATTCCTAGTTTCATTGATCTGTTCTACTGTTCATTTGATTTCTGTGTCATTGATTTCTGCTCTAATCTTTATTTCTATTCTCCTGCTGGATTTGTCCTTTATTTGCTATTCTTTTTCCAACTCCTTTAGGTTAGGTTGTATATTTGAGGCTTCTCTTGTTTCTTGTGAAAGGTTTGTATTGCTATATACTTCTCTTTTAGGCTGCCTTTGCTGCATCCCAATGGGTCTGATCTGTTGTGTTTTCACTTTCATTTGCTTCCATGCATTATGAAAATCCTTCTTTAATTTTCTGGTGGGCCCATTCATTCTTTAGTAGGATACTCTTTAACCTCCATGTATTTGGGTTCCATCCAAATTTACTCTTATGATTGAGTTCAAGTTTTAAAGCACTGTGATCTGAAAATATACATACTATAATCTCAATCTTTTGGTACCAGTTGAGACCTGATTTGTGACCCACCATGTGATCTCTTCTGGAGAATGTTCTGTGTGCATTTGAGAAGAATGTGTATTTTGTTGCTTTACGGTGAAATGCTCTGAATATATCCAAGAAGTCCATCTGGTCCACTGTATCATTCAAAGCCCTCATTTCTTTGTGATTTTCTGCTTAGGTGATCTGTCCATTGCTGTGAGTGGGTTGTTAAAGTTCCCTAGTATTACTGCATTATTATCAATGTGTTTCTTTAATTTTGTTATTAATTAGGGGCATAAATATTTACAATTATTAGACCTTCTTGTTGGATAAATCCTTTAAATATGATACATCTTAATATAATATACCTCATCTCTTATTACAGTCTTTGGTTTAAAATCTAGTTTGTCTAATAAAGGGATTGCTACTCCAGCTTCCTTTTGAGGTCCATTAGCATGGTAAATTGTTCTCCACTCTCTTGGTTTCAATCCGGGGGGTGTCTTTGGATCTAAAACAAGTCTCATATAGACAGCATATCAATGGATATTGTTTCTTTTCCAATCTGATACGGTGTGACTTTTTATTGGGGCATTTAGTACATTTATATTCAGAGTAATTCCTGAAAGATAAGAATTTAGTGCCAAAGTATTGCCTGTAAAGTCACTGTTTCTGTGTATTGTCTCTGGTCTATGTTACTTGTGGCTTCTCTCATCACTTATTGTCTCTGGTCTATGTTACTTGTGGCTTCTCTCATCACTCAAAGGATCTCCTTGAATATTTCTTGCAGGGCTGTCCTACTGTCTATGAATTCCTTTAGTTTTTGTTTGTTTTAAAAACTTTTTAATCTCTCCTTCCATTATGAATGATGGCTTGCTGGGTAAAGTATTCTGGCTGCCTATTTTTCCCATTTGGCAGATTGAATATATCATGCCAGTCCTCTCTGTGTGCCTGGTCTCTGTGGACAGGTCTGATGGTGCTGTTATGTTTCTACCTTTGTAGTTTAAGGAACTCGTGTCCCAAGCTGCTGTCAAAATTTTCACTTTATCTGTGAAACTTGCAAGCTTCATTATTACATGACCTGGTGTCTACCTATTTTTATTGATTGCAAGGAGGATTCTCTGTGCTTCCTGGAAATTCCTATTGCCTTCCCCAGATTCGGGGACTTCTTACCTACAATTTGTTCAAAGAAACATTCTCCCACCACCCCCATCTTCTGGGACCCCTGCACTTTATGGTATTGTTGATTTCTCAAATCTCTCCTCATGATCCTGTAGTTGCTTTTCTCTTTCTCAGCCTTCATACTTTCCATCATTTTGTTCTATATCCCTGACTCTCTCTTCTGCCTCATTTATTCCAATAGTTAGAGCCTCTATTTTTTTTACGGCATTTCAGTAATAACATTTTTTAAATTTAAGCCTGATTAGATTAGAGTTATTTTATTTCTACAGTAAGGGATTCTCTAATGTCTTCTAGGCTTTTTTCAAACCTGCTAGTATTTTTATAATTTTTTTTTGAGTTCTGGTTCCAACATCTTTCTTATATCCATATTGATTAAATCCAGGGCCTTGTTCTTTCTTTTGTGGTGAATTTCTCCTTCTAGTCATTGTTTCCAGAGAAATAAAGGAGGAAAGAAAGAGAAAGGAAATAGGAAAAAAAGAAAGCCATAATAGCAACAAAAACTTCAGGAAGTGTTTCTGATATGCACTGTGTACACTCTGCTGTTGTGTTTTGGCTGCTCTTTTGACTGGCCCTTCCTCTAAAGAGTTCCTCCTTGCATGTAGTGAGAATTGTTTGACCTTTAAGTAGGTGTGCTTTGATTTCTTTGTGAGGTTAATTAAGTCTGTAAAGGAAAATAGAAAGGAAAAGGAGAAAAAATAAAAGCAAAAACAAAGAAAGCCTGATCCAAGACAAGAGAAAATGAGATGGAGCAAAATGGATACAAACAACAAACTAAGTCTGACTCTAAAAATTAAGAGGGAAAGAGGGAGACAAGGGTAGGGAAAGAAGAGGGTTAAAAAAAATTAAAAATTAAACAAATATATAAACCTGATCCAAAAACAAAGAGAATGAAACAAACAACAAATGAACAAAAAAATTATAAGCCTGACTAAAAAGGGGGGGAGTTATTATTTACTTATTTATTTATTTATTTATAATAGGGGATAAAGAATAAAAAATAAGAAATAAGAAAATAATTTTTTTTATTTTTAAAAATTAAGAAAAGTGGGGGAAGGAAGCAAGGTTTGTCCTATTTCCACCAGATCTGATGTTTGGAGCTTTCTTTAATCAGTAAACTTGGTATATGCAAGGATCTATGCTGGTCTTCTAAGAAAGAGGTCCACTGTGTTGATTCACAAGCTGATTTGTCCTTGTAAAGATGATCCTGCTAGGCCAGTGGGTGAAGTTTAGTGTAGGGAATCTCAGCCTTCACTGGAAGCACTGTTTCTCTCTGGAGTCTGGCTGTGCTAGTGGGCAGGAAGAAGGAGGGTGGTGGAAGTGGAAGAATATAGTTATTATCCCTCTCCTCTTGTCCCTGGGGAGTGGAACTCCTGGCTAGGACAGCTGTTCAGGAGGCCCTCTTAGGAAAGTGAACAATCTCCTGTGTCATGAATTTCTTCAGTTCCATGCCCTAATCTGTCTGTGCCCAGGTCATCAGCATGCCCAGAGCCAGATATATTGTATTTTAGCACATTACAGTGTATTAGTTCCATTGTTTCTTACAATACTTGCAAAAAGGATGGACTTATTCAGTGATTTTGTAGATAGTTGAATTACATTTTGAAGATATTAATAGCTATGATCATATTATTGGTGTGCTGTAGCCATGTTGTTAGTAAATGTAAACAAACAAAGAAGAATTTGCAGTCAAAGATGGCAATGTAGGAATACCCTGAGCTCACCTGCTCCACAGACACAAAAAATCTACATCTATCTACAAAACAATTCCTCCTTAAGAGGAACTGATGGCTGACTAAACAGTTTCTCCATAACAGAAGAAAGAGAAAACAGTAGGAGATACAAGGATACAAACAAACACAATAACAAAAAGAATCCTTCACCCAAACACTGTGAGTGGCAGTTGAGAGGGATATTGCCCTCCAAGAAAGTTTTTCAAATTCATTCTATGAGGTTAGCATTAAACTAATACCAAAACCAAACAAAGATACCACAAAACAGAAAACTAGAGTTCAATATCTCTGTGAACATAGATGCAAAAATTCTCCACAAACTATTAGGAAACCAAATTCAAAATACATTAAGAAGGATTATTCATCATGATCCAGTGGGATTTATTCCAAGACGCAAGTATATGTCAATATTCACAAATCAATCAATGTGATACATTACATTAACAAAATGAAGAATGAACTCATTTCATGCAGAAAAAGCATTTAAAAATTCAGTGTCCACATTGCTTCTCGGCCTTTTGGCTAAGATGAAGTGTAAAAATTCAGTGTCCACTCATGATAAAAACTCAACAAAGATGCTTTAGAGAGAATATACCTCTACATAATAAGGGCCATATCTAAAAAACCCTTGGCTAACATCATACTCAACAGCAAAAAATAAAAAATAAAAACTTTTCCACTCAGATCAGGAATAACACTAGAATGTGCACTCTTACTGTTTTTATTCAACACAGTACTGGAAGTCCTACCACAGCAATTAGATAAGAAAAAGAAATAGAAGGCATCCAAATTGGTATTAAAAAAAGAAGTAAGTAATTTGCAGATGATATGATACTCTACATAAAAAAACTAAGCATTCTACCAAAAAACTACTTACAAAATTAATATACAGAAATTTGTTGCATTTCTATACACTAATAATGAGGTAACAAAAAGATAATTTAAAATCAAAACAATTTTATTTACAATTGTACACACACCAAGAAGGAAAAACAAAACAAAACAAAACAAAAAACAAACAAACAAAAACAACAACAACAACAACAAAATCCTCTGGAGAACCAAAGCAATCTTGTGAAAGAACAAAGCTGAAGGTATCATAATCCAAGATGTGAAGTTATACTACAAAGTTGTAGTAATCAAAAGAGTATGTGTGGGCACAAAAATGGATGCATAGATCAACAAAACAAGAATAGAGATCCCAGAAATAAATCCATACTACAAAGTTCAATTAATCCAAAACAAAGGAGGCAGGGATATATGATAAGAAAAAGACAATGTCTTCAATAAATGTTGCTGGGGAAACTGGACAGCTACATCACAAAAGAATAAATCTGAACTACTTTCTTATACTACACAGAAAAGGTAACTCAAAATGCATTAAATACAATAATCCTAGAAAAAAGTAGAGGTAGTAATTTTTCTGACAGTGGCCATAGCTACATTTCTCTAGATATATCTCCTGAGACACAGGTAACAAAAGCGAAATAATCTACTGAAACTACACCAAAACTAAAATATTTTGCAAAGTGAAGGAAACAATAAAAAAAAACAAAATGCAACTTACTGAATGGGAGAAGATATTTGAAAACTTTACGACCTATAAGAAGTTAATAGCCAAAATATATAAAGAACTTACACAACTTGGGACACCTGGGTTGTTTAGTCACTTAAGCACCTGACTCTTGGTTTAGGCTTGGGTCATGATCTCATGGGTAAAGAGACTGAGCACTGTGACAGCCTCCATATTCAGCAAGGAGTTGATCTGCAGATCCTCTCCCTCTGTCCCCCTTCCCATTTGCACTTTCTCACTCTCTCTCCAAAATATGTAAATCTTTTAGAAAGGAGAAGGAGAAGGAGGAAAAAAGAAGAAGAATGGGAAGAAGGAGTGGGGAGAAGCAGGAGGAAAAGGAGCAGAAGAGGATGGAGGAGGAGGAGAAACAGGAGAAGGAGGAGGAGGAAGAGGAGGAGGATGAGAGAAAAAGAGGAGGGAAGAAGAAGAAGGAGGAGGAGGAGGAGGAGAGGGGGAAGAAGGGGAAGGAGATGGAAGAGGAGGAGGAGGGGGAAGAGGAGACAGTGAGGATGAGGAGGAAGAAGGAGGGAGAGAGGGAGGAGAGAGGAGGAGGGGAAGAGGAAAAGAAGGAGAAGACTTCTTTGTTGAGAAAAGATTTGAGAAAACTCAACAAAAAAAGAACCCAAATAATTCAATTTAAAAATGGACAAAGGGGGTGCCTGGGTGAGAGTCAGTTAAGCTTCTCCCTTTGGTTCAGGTCATGATCCCAGGGTCCTGTGATGGAGTCTCACATATGGCACCCTGTTCTGGAGAGTCTGCTTCACTCTCTAACACCACCATCACCACTTTCACTTGTGATATCTCTCTGTCTCTATCTCTCAGATAAATAAATAAAGTCTTTTTTTAAAAAATAAAAATGGACAAAGGACCTGAATACACATTTTTACCCAAAGAAGACATACAAATGGCCAACAGAACACATGAAAAGATGCTCAGCAGGGAACTGCAAATCAAAAGTATAATGAGGTACCACTTTATACCTGTGAGCTGGGCTAAAGTCAAAAAGACAAAAATTACAAGTGTTGGCAAGGATGTGGAAAAAGGGAAACCATACACTTTTGATAGAAATGGATATTAGTATAGCCACTGTAGAAAACAGTATGGAGGTTCCTTGAAAAAATAAAAATAGAATTATTATATAATCCACAACTAGGTATTTACCCAAAGAAAATGAAAGCACTGATTAAAAAAGATATAAGCATTGCTGTATATATTGAAGCAGTCTTTACAATAGCTAATATATGGAAGCAGCCCAAGCATCCATCAAAAGAGATGTGAGCTATATATACCATAATTACATATATATGTATCCATATATAATTATGCTATTATATTTTATATATGGATACAATTATATATGATATATTATATTTATTCCATATATTATATATATGGATACAATATTCTATTATTAACAAAATCTTATTCCTTATTATATGGAATATAATATTTTATTCCTTATTATATGGAATATAAAATTATTATACATATATGAAATATTTAGTATATGGAATATTACTCGGTGATAATAAAGAATGAAATCTTGCCATTTGTGACAGTATGGATAGTGTTAAAGAGTAAAATGCTAAGCAAAACAAGTCAGTCGGAGAAAGACAAATACCATACAATTTCACTCATATGTGGAATCCCAAGAAACAAAAGAAACTAACAAAGACAAAAACAGACCTACAACTAGAAAACAAAGTAATAGTTGCCAGAGAGGAGCAGGGTGGGAGGATGGGTTAAATAAGTGAAGGAAGTGGAATGGAATGAAAATGTCACAGGGATGAAAGGCACAGAATATAACTAGAGTCACTGGTATTGTCATAGTGTTGTATGGTGACAGATGGTAGTTGCACTTGTGGGGAGTTCAGCATAACACACCGAGGCATTAAACCACTATGTTATATACTGAAACTAATAGAACTATGTGTCAACTTTAATTTTTAAAAGTAAATGATAATTTTATTTTTTAAAAGATTTTATTTATTTATTTGATGGAGAGAGAGAGAACATAAGCAGGGATGCAACAATCAGAGGGACAAGCAGGCTCCCCACTAAGCAAAAGCACAATGCAGGACTCAATCTCAGGACCCTGGGATCATTACCTGAGCTAAAGGCAGATGCTTAACTGACAGTCATCCAGGCATCCCGAATAATAATTATAAAAATTAGAAGTAGAAAGAAAAATTGTAGAATCCATATTCAGTGCTAGTGTAAGGTGAAAATAGGCTGCTCAAAGATGTGAGGAAATACCATTGAGTTTCAGATTGTTTTCTGCATTACAATTTATCACCACCTTTAAATATCACCACTCAGAAGATCACTAAATGATATGGACTGAATTCTTTTCCTCCCAATTAAAAAAATTCTTGTTAAAGCCCTACCCCCCAATGTAACTATATTTCAAGACAAGGCCTTTGAAGAGGTAATTAAGTTAAGCGAGGTCATTATATAATCCAATATAATCCTATACAATGCAATAGGTCTGGTGGCTTATAAAAGAATGAAAATGAACACAGAAAAAAGTATCATGTGAGAACATAGGGAGAAGACAGCCATCTACAAGCCAAAGAGAGAGGTCTTTGGAGAATCAAACCTTGACAACAGTTTCATCTTGGACTTCATATCTCTAAACCATGAGAAAATACATTTCTGTTGTTTGAATCACCCCGTCTATGGTATCTTGTTATGGGAGTCTAGGAAATGAATAACATTAAGTATCCATAGTGTTCTTATTGAATAATTCTTTGAAGGTGTCACTTCATGATAACTGGGGAATCTCTCAAATGAGGAAAAAATATTAACTACTTGCCAGGTCAGGGATACATGACACTGGAGAAGGTAGCAGTAAAATATTCAAAGAACCAAGAGTGAAGACAGTGATTATGAATGCTGCTCAAGAATGTTGAGGTAGTTTACCAGGTGGAGGCATGATGGCATTTACTGTTTGGTAACATTTTGTAGAAAATGTACATTCCATATTCACACACATTGAAAAATATCTAGTGCCTTATTGTTTCCTATTTGGGATTTTGTTACATATATTTGATATTCTAAATCAATTTTGATAGTTTCATTATGTCATGGTGTAAACTATTTGCATATATGTCCACAAATAACACTATCCTGTATCCATGCTTCTTTTTCTTTTTTTAAAAATATTTTATTTATTTATTTGACAGAGAGAGAGAGGTTACAAGTAGGCAGGGAGGAAGGCAGAGAGAGGGGGAAGCAGGCTCCCTGCTTAGGAGAGAGCCTGATGCAGGGCTGGATATCAGGACCCTAAGACCATGCCTGAGCCAAAGGCAGAGGCTTAACCCACTGAGCCACCCAGGCGCCCTCCATACTTCTTAAGTATGATCAGTTTGGATTCGTTTGAGATTTATTTATTTTACAGAGAAAGAGAGAGAAAGAGCCTAAGAGAGTTGGGGGAGGGGAAGACTCAGAGGATCTTCAAGCAGACTCCATGCTAATCAAGGAGTCCAGTGCAGGGCTTGATCCATGACCCATGAGTTCATGACCTGAGCTAAAACCAAGAGTCAGTTAAATGTTATCTTTTAATCTGCTTCCATCAAGAGATAGAGCTTGGGAGATTAATATCAATAAGATAATGGAATAGGAAATACAAGTCATCATTTATATAGACATAGATTTAACAACAACCTTTCTTCGTGAAATCAAAAAGCCAGTTAAGATATCCCATACTCCAGGAAAGCAGGATGTCAACCAAAGGGCAGCAAGGTAGAAAAATTCCCAGTACTTACTGACCAGAGCCCCTGTTTTTCCTTCCCCCACTACTCCATAATTGGGAGAAACCCCCAATCCTAAATTCTCCATGGGGAGAAAAAGTGAGGAAAATGTTTGTGCAGTGCTCTACATTTTGGGGTTGCTCCCCAGGGACTGGTTTCTGTCTTTCATGAATCTAAACAATGACTACATGATGCTATATTTCTGACTATTGAAAACAGGCAACCGGGGGCACTGGGTTGCAGTCTGTTGAACAGCTAACTCTTGATTTCAGCTCAGGTCATGAACTACTGGGACCTCATCAGGATCAAAAGCTTTTGCACAACAAAGGGAACCAAAAGACAACTGACAGAATGGGAGAAGATATTTGCAAACGACATATCAGATAAAGGGCTAGTATCCAAAATCTATAAAGAACTTACCAAACTCAACACCCAAAGAAGAAATAACCC
The DNA here is from genome assembly GCF_963455335.1 of Martes martes. Lineage (NCBI taxonomy): Eukaryota > Metazoa > Chordata > Mammalia > Carnivora > Mustelidae > Martes > Martes martes. The sequence goes on from NC_137907.1 coordinate 16,568,201, forward strand.
AATCAAGAAATGGACAGAGGACATGAACGGACATTTCTCCCACGAAGACATCCAGGTCGCCAATAGACACATGAAAAACTGCTCAGCATCACTCGACATCAGGAAAAAAACAAATCAAAACCACAGTCAGACACCACCTCACACCAGTCAGAATGGCTAAAATTAACAAGTCAGGAAACGACAGATGCTGGCGAGGATGCAGAGAAAGCGGAACCCTCCTGTACTGTTGGTGGGAATGCAAGCTGGTGCAGCCACTCTGGAAAACAGCACGGAGGTTTCTCAAAAAGTTGAAAATACAGCTATCCTATGACCCAGTAATCTCACTACTGAGTATTCACTCTAAAGATACAAATGTAGTGATCCGAAGGGGCACATGAACCCAAATGTTTATAGCAGCAATGTCCCCAGTACCAAAATTATGGAAAGAACCTAGATGTCCATCAACAGATGAATGGATAAAGAAGATGTGGTACATATATACAATGGAATACTATGCAGCCATCAAACGAAATGAAATCTTGCCATTTGCCATGATGTGGATGGAACTAGAGGGTATTATGCTGAGCAAAATAAGTCAACCAGAGAAAGACAATTATCATATGATCTCTCTGATATGAGGAATTAGAGAGGCAGGATGGCAGGTTGTGGGGGTAGGGAAGGAAAAAACGAAACAAGATAGGATCAGGAGGGAGAAAAACCACAAGAGACTCAATCTCACAAAACAAACTGAGGGTTGCTGGGGGTGGGGAAGGTAGGGATTGGTTGGCTAGGTTATGGACATTGGGGAAGCTATGTGCTATGGTGAGTGCTGTGAATTGTGTAAGCCTGATGATTCACAGACCTGTACCCCTGGGGCAAATAACACATTACATGTTAATAAAAAAATTAAAAATATATTTAAAAAATTAAAGAAAAAATGGAGTCTATCTCCCCACAGTTCAAATTTGAAATGTCCTTACCACTAGGTCTGGCCAAGAGAATGTTATGAAAAGTGATGTTGTGCCAGTTGTGAGGTTTAGACTTTAAGAGGTCTTGCATGTTTTCTCTTGCATGTTATTCTCTCCAAGACCCCACCAAGACAACATGTGAAAAAACCTGGATTAACAAAGTCCGGGATGAGAGATCACTAGTGCCAGAGAAATGTAACAGCAGATAAAGCAATCCTAAACTAGCTAGTCTCTAGCCAACCCAATAACTGACTAAAAATCCCGTCCAACAGAAAGCAAAAGAACTGCCCAGGAGTGCCTAGCTGGCCCAGTCCATAGTGTGTACAACTCTTGATTTGAGGCTTGTAAGTTCAATTCCTACATTAGGTGTAAAGATTACTTAAGAAAAGTAAAAATCTTAAAAACAAAAAGACAAACAAAGCCTGTCCAGCTCTGCCTATCTCCAAATGCCAAACTACAAAATCACAAGCTACTAAATGGTTCTTGGTTGTCTAAATACATGAGGATAACCTTGTAAAAGCTAACTCATATACTTAACAAGGTCTTTTTTCTCTTGTGTAACCTTGTAGTTAAATTAGACATCTGTTCAGGTCAAAGAAAGCCATAAAAGTGAGTAGTCACAATGGAGTTAGTAGACTCACCTAACACTTTCAAAGCGGACATGCTTGCTTTTCTTAAGCATTGCCTGACTTTGCTAATTAGCCACTGTTTAGTCTACTTACTAAATAAATAAAGGATAAAATTATTAGATATCACCATTCAAAAACTAGGTCATGGTAAGCAAACTCCCAGATATGGAATCAACACCAAAATGCCTTTTAATATATGGAAAATAAATATGCAGAAATGAAATAGAGAACAGTATCCATTTGTTATTGCTCCAAACAAAACTACATACAGTACTTATCTTTGAAGAAATCTTACAAAACACATAAGGATCTGTATGTTGAAAGTGCCAAGTGCTGTTGAAAGAAATATTTGAAAATGGAATAAATGAAAAGATATTGGTTGGAAGACCAATCTGGTAAAGACACTACTTCTCCCCAATTGGTTTATATTTATATTTAATGCAATTCCTATCAGAATCCCCAAAAGGTTTACATAGACAGAGACAAGCTTACTCTAAAACTGATAAGGAAATGGAAAGCTCTACAAAAGTCAAAACAATTTTGAAAAGAAAATAAAGTGGGAGGAATCACTGCTCCCTAATTAAGATTTTATCAAGACAGTATGGTACTTAAAAAGGTACAGACACAAAAATCAATGGAAGATAATGAAGAACCAGAAATAGATCCACACAAATGTACCAGTATTTTTTCTGATGAAAGTGCAAAACTAATAGAAGAGATGATTAATATCATTTCAACAAATAGCGCTGAAGCAAATGTGGACCTATAGAACTAAAAACTTAATAAAAATAAACACACCTCAACCTAAATTTCACACTTTAAATAAAATTAGCTAAAAATAGGGCACCTGGGTGGCTCAGTGGGTTAAGCCTCTGCCTTCGGCTCAGGTCATGATCTCAGGGTCCTGGGATCAAGCCCCACATTGGGCTCTCTGCTTATCAGGGAGTCTGTTTCCCCCTCTCTCTCTGCCTGGCTCTCTGCCTACTTGTGATCTCTCTCTGTCAAATAAATAAATAAAATCTTTTTAAAAATTAGCTAAAAATAGCTCCATGTGCATGCGCTTTGCTCTCTCCACCTACACCCTGGCGGTGGGGCACTAGGTGTGCAGCGTTCCCTCCAAGACTTGAATGTGAAGTCCGTGATGGTCAGAATGTGGGGAACTGTGTTTGCCTTGGCAAAGATTTGCAGTGCCCCTCGGATCACAGGGGGAGACAAGATGGCGGGGAAGTAGGAGGAGGCGCCTTTTCAACCTGCACCCTAAAGTGAGCTGATTACCTACCAAAGAACTCCGATCACCCATGAAATCAGCCTGAGATCAGAATTATACACGTCTGGATCTCTACGGGGGCCAGAAGACGCCAGTGGGCAGGTAAAGTGGAGTGGGAACATCGGACTGATATCCGAAGATAAACAAAAGGGAGAGGGACCCACCAGAGGCGACCGACTGGAAAATAATACCCCAATACGAGAGTGCCCGGCATCTGGGGACCAGCATTAACTTGGAGTCTTGTTGAAAGCACTCAAAAGAGCAAAGACTCGAGCGGGGAAATTGTGGGAATCGGGGCGGATAGGGATAGGGGCTTAAGTCCCCAGACCCAGGGCAGCCTCCCCTGGCGCTGAGCCAGAGAGTGCGGTGGAGAAACCTGGTCTTTGTCCCGGAGCCACCAGTGCGCCCGAGAACGGGTGGAGTCCGGCTCCCGTGAGGGGCTGGGAGCCACACCAGACGACAGAACGCGCACCTTACTGGAGATGCGCGCGTGCCTCAACCTCCCCTGAGAGAGGTGCACGAATGCCCAGCCTGGTGTTCTGGGACTCACGCGGCGATAGACCCACGCGGCGATAGAGCCGATAGAGCTGGAGGTGCCGCGCCCCAAACCATCCCCTGGGAGAGGTGCACGCAAACCCTGCGCTCTTAGCCCCAGCCAGCGGGAAAATCTCAGTGTGCGATTGCTGCTTGGAACCTCTCTGGCGGTCTGGAGCTGCCCAGACAGCCACAGCTGCCTTGGTTTTGCGTACAAGCAGGAGATCCTGCGTCCCCAGGGACCGCGACTCAGAACCTGCTCTGCCAGCGGCCCAGCGGCTGCAGCACCTGCAGGGGAGCAGACTGAGGCTTCTCTCTGAGAGGGAGGTTGGGGTGCAGTTTTCTTTCCTCTAAACCTCCAAAAACCATCAAAAGCTGTCAAGGCGAGATAAAAGAAGTGAACAAACATAAAAACCTCCAGAGAACAAAAACCTGAAAAAAAAACGTTTTTCTCAGAGCCCACCCCCTTGAGGGGGTCGGGAGGACTTAACTCAGGGAACATCATTGACTGAAAACCCACGTGGCAGCCCCCTCCCCCAGAAAACAAATCAGGAAAGAAAAAAAAAAAAGACTACAAGAGAACAACCACCACTACTTCATAGATGCAACTTTTATTTTTAATTCTTTCCCACTATTCTGGTTCATTTTTTTTTCTGTTTTTATATAGATAATTTTTTAACCTATTTACCATCACAGTGAGATGTCCAGTACATCAAATTCCATGATAAACTTCTAACCTGAATTTTTTGATACATACACATGTGTTTTTCTTTTGCTTTTCTATTTTCTTAATTTTAAAAAAAAATTAATTTAGTTTAGTCCAGTTTATTCCTTTTTTATTTTTATTTTCTAATATTCATATAGAGTTAAACTTCAAGGTAACCCCCTTTCTCCAAGCAATGCTACCCCTATAGGTGAACCAATTTTTAATCCCCCTTTTTCTTAGGAAAGTTGAGTCCTTTAACAAAGATATCAAGATACATCCAGGAAGAATCAAAATAAACTTCCTCGCCTGCACCGAGAATCTATAACCATGCTCCCATCTTTTTCTTCTGCCAGTGTCTCTGTGTATTTATGTTTGTCCGGATAGTATATAAATCTTATACTTGGGGTTCTTCTTGACGAGGCTCCTCCTTTTTTTTGCTTATATATATATATATTTTCTCTCGTCATATACTTTTATCAGTCTTTTTGTTTGTCTGTTTTTGTTTGTATACGTCATAAACCTTACCCTGGGGCCCATTTGGGCTGAACCTTCACTTTTATCTTCCCTTTTTTTCCTGTCTCTCTCTCTCCCTCTTTTTTCTTTTTCTTTTCTTTTTTCTCTCATTTGGGTGGGGAATCCTGAGTGCTCAGAAGCGTTCCAGGGTGCACCTTGACTGCACCACGGTCAATACATCCAGCTACATCTGTCCAGTCATCTCTCACCAAAATGACTAGGAGGAGGAATCCCCAACAGAAGAAAAATACAGAGGATGGGCCTTCTGCAACAGAGCTAATGGCTATCAACATAGACAATATGTCAGAAAGAGAATTCAGGCTAACAATTATCCAGGCAATAGCTAGGTTGGAGAAAGCCATGGATGACCAAACAGAATTGATTAGGGCAGAATTGAAAGAGACCAGAGAGGAGGTTCATATTGTTAGGGCAGAGCTGAAGGCCACCAGGGATGAGGTTCACAACGCTCTCAATGAGTTCCAATCTAATCTAAATTCTCTAAAAGCTAGGGTAACTGAGACAGAAGATAGAATTAGTGATCTGGAGGACAAACAAATAGAGAGAAAGGATCAGGAGGAAGCCTGGAACAAACAGCTTAGAAGCCACGAAAACAGAATCAGGGAAATAAATGATGCCATGAAACGTTCCAACATCAGAATTATTGGAATCCCTGAAGGGGAGAAGAAAGAAAGAAGTCTAGAAGATATAGTGGAACAAGTTTTTCATGAAAATTTTCCCAATCTTGCGAATGGAACAAGTGTTCATGTACTAGAAGTAGAAAGGTCCCCCCCCCCCAAGATTATAAATTCAAAAAAAAACATCCAGGCACCTCATAGTAAAATTGAGGAATCATAATTGTAGATACAATCTCTTGAAAGCAGCTAGGACAAAGAAGCTCCTTACATACAGAGGAAAGCCCATCAGAATAACGTCAGACCTGTCCAGAGAGACCTGGCAAGCCAGAAAGGGCTGGCAAGATATATTCAGGGCACTAAATGAGAAGAACATGCAGCCAAGAATACTTTATCCAGCAAGACTGACATTCAAAATGGATGGAGAGATAAAGAGTTTCCAAGACCGGCAAGGCTTGAAAGACTATGCAACCACCAAGCCGACACTGCAGGAAATATTAAGGGGGGTTCTATAAAAGAGGAAAAATCCTAAGAATAGCATTGAACAGAAATATAGAGACAATCGACAGAAAGAAAGACTTCAAAGATAACACAATGTCAATAAAAACGTATCTCTCAATAATCACTCTCAATGTGAATGGCCTAAATGCACCCATAAAACGACACAGGGTTGCAGATTGGATAAAACGACAGGACCCATCCATATGTTGTCTACAAGAGACCCATTTTGAACCTACAGATACACCCAGACTGAAAGTGAAGGGATGGAGAAGCATCTTTCACGCCAACGGGCCTCAAAAGAAGGCCAGGTTAGCGATTCTCATATCAGATAAATTAGATTTTAAACTAAAGATGGTAGTCAGGGATACGGAAGGACACTACATCATTCTTAAAGGGACTATCCACCAAGCTGATCTAACAATTATAAATATCTATGCCCCCAATATGGGAGCAGCCAATTACATAAGAAAACTATTAATCAAGATAAAGAGTCATATTGATATGAATACATTAATAGTAGGAGATCTTAACACGCCTCTCTCAGAAATAGACAGATCATCGAAGCAGAAAATCAATAAAGAAATAAGAGCATTGAATGACACATTGGACCAGATGGACCTCATAGATATATACAGAACATTCCACCCTAAAACAACAGAATACTCATTCTTCTCAAGTGCACATGGAACCTTCTCCAGAATAGACCACATACTGGGTCACAAATCAGGGCTCAACCGATACCAAAAGACTGAGATGATTCCCTGCATATTCTCAGATCACAATGCTTTGAAACTGGAGCTCAATCACAAGGAAAAGTTCAGAAGGAACTCAAATACCTGGAAGCTAAAGACCACCTTGCTTAAGAATGCTTGGATCAACCAGGAGATCAAAGAAGAACTTAAACAATTTATGGAAACCAATGAGAACGAAGACACTTCACTCCAAAACCTATGGGATACAGCAAAGGCGGTCCTAAGGGGGAAATTCATAGCCATCCAAACCTCCCTCAAAAAAATTGAAAAATCCAGAATACACCAGCTGTCTCTACACCTTAAAGAACTGGAGAATCAACAACAAATCAAACCAACTCCACACGTAAGAAGGGAAATAATCAAGATTAGAGCAGAGATCAACGAGGTAGAAACCAGAGATACAGTAGAACGTATCAACGAAACTAGAAGCTGGTTTTTTGAAAGAATCAATAAGATCGATAAACCATTGGCCACACTAATCCAAAAGAAAAGAGAGAAAGCCCAAATTAATAAAATTATGAATGAAAAGGGAGAGATCACAACTAACACCAAGGAAGTAGAAACAATCATCAGAAGCTATTATCAACAGTTATATGCCAATAAGCTAAGCAACCTAGATGAAATGGATGCATTCCTGGAAAACTATAAATTCCCAAAATTGAACCAGGAAGAAATTGACAACCTGAACAGACCGATATCTAGTAACGAGATTGAAGCAGTGATCAAAAACCTCCCAAAAAACAAGAGCCCAGGACCTGACGGATTCCCTGGGGAATTCTATCAAACTTTCAAAGAAGAAATAATACCTATTCTCCTGAAGCTGTTTCAAAAAATTGAAGCAGAAGGAAAACTTCCAGACTCTTTTTATGAAGCCAGCATCACCCTGATCCCCAAACCAGGCAAAGACCCTACCAAAAAGGAGAATTTCAGACCGATATCACTGATGAATATGGATGCTAAGATTCTCAACAAGATCCTAGCAAACAGGATCCAACAGCACATTAAAAAGATTATCCACCATGACCAGGTGGGATTCATCCCTGGGTTACAAGGATGGTTCAACATCCGCAAATCAATCAATGTGATAGAACAAATCAATAAGAGAAGAGAGAAGAACCACATGATCCTCTCCATTGATGCAGAAAAAGCTTTTGACAAAATCCAGCATCCGTTCCTGATTAAAACGCTTCAAAGTATAGCGATAGAGGGAACATTCCTGAACTTCATCAAATCTATCTATGAAAAACCCACAGCAAATATCATCCTCAATGGGAAAAAGCTTGCAGCCTTCCCATTGAGATCAGGAACACGACAAGGATGCCCACTCTCACCACTCTTGTTCAACATAGTATTAGAAGTCCTAGCAACAGCAATCAGACAACAAAGAGAAATAAAAGGTATCCAGATTGGCAAGGAAGAAGTCAAACTCTCTCTCTTCGCAGATGACATGATTCTTTATATGGAAAACCCGAACGACTCCACCCCCAAACTACTAGAACTCATACAGCAATTCAGTAATGTAGCAGGATACAAAGTCAATGTCCAGAAATCAGTGGCTTTCTTATACACTAACAATGAAAATACAGAAAGGCAAATTAGAGAATCGATTTCATTTACTATAGCACCAAGAACCATAAGATACCTCGGAATAAACCTAACCAAAGAGGTTAAAGATCTGTACTCGAGGAACTACAGAACACTCCTAAAAGAAATTGAAGAAGACACAAAAAGATGGAAGACCATTCCATGCTCTTGGATGGGAAGAATAAACATCGTTAAAATGTCTATACTGCCCAGAGCAATCTATACTTTTAATGCCATTCCAATCAAAATTCCACCAGTATTTTTCAAAGAGCTGGAGCAAATAATCCTAAAATTTGTATGGAATCAGAAGAGACCCCGAATTGCTAAGGAAATGTTGAAAAACAAAAATAAAACTGGTGGCATCACGTTACCTGATTTCAAGCTTTACTACAAAGCTGTGATCACCAAGACAGCATGGTACTGGCATAAAAACAGACACATGGACCAGTGGAACAGAGTAGAGAGCCCAGATATGGACCCTCAACTCTATGGTCAAATAATCTTTGACAAAACAGGAAAAAATATCCAGTGGAAAAAAGACAGTCTCTTCAATAAATGGTGCTGGGAAAACTGGACAGTTGCATGTAGAAGAATGAAACTTGACCATTCTCTTACACCGTACACAAAGATAAACTCGAAATGGATAAAAGACCTCAACGTGAGACAGGAATCCATCAGAATCCTCGAGGAGAACATAGGGAGTAACCTCTTTGATATCAGCCATAGCAACTTCTTTCAAGATATGTCTCCAAAGGCGAAGGAAATAAAGGCAAAGATGAACTTCTGGGACTTCATCAAGATAAAAAGCTTCTGCACAGCAAAAGAAACAGTCATCAAAACAAAGAGGCAACCCACGGAATGGGAGAAGATATTTGCAAATGACAGTACAGATAAAAGGTTGATATCCAGGATCTATAAAGAACTCCTCAAACTCAACACACACAAAACAGATAATCATATTAAAAAATGGGCAGAAGATATGAACAGACACTTCTCCAAGGAAGACATACAAATGGCTACCAGACACATGAAAAAATGTTCATCATCACTAGCCATCAGGGAGATTATAATCAAAACCACATTGAGATACCACACCTTACACCGGTTAGAATGGCCAAAATTAGCAAGACAGGAAACAACGTGTGTTGGAGAGGATGTGGAGAAAGGGGAACCCTCTTACACTGTTGGTGGGAATGCAAACTGGTGCAGCCACTTTGGAGAACAGTGTGGAGATTCCTCAGGAAATTAAAAATAGATCTTCCCTATGACCCTGCAATTGCACTGCTGGGTATTTACCCCAAAGATACAGATGTAGTGAAAAGAAGGGCCATCTGTACCCCAATGTTTATAGCAGCAATGGCCACGGTCGCCAAACTGTGGAAAGAACCAAGATGCCCTTCAACGGATGAATGGATAAGGAAGATGTGGTCCATATACACTATGGAGTATGATGCCTCCATCAGAAAGGACGAATACCCAACCTTTGTAGCAACATGGACAGGACTGGAAGAGATTATGCTGAGTGAAATAAGTCAAACAGAGAATGTCAAGTATCATATGGTTTCACTTATTGGTGGAGCATAACAAATAATATAGAGGACAAGGGTAGATGGAGAGGAGAAGGGAGTTGAGGGAAATTGGAAGGGGAGGTGAACCATGAGAGACTATGGACTCTGAAAAACAACCTGAGGGTTTTGAAGGGGCGGGGTGGGAGGGTGGGGGAACCAGGTGGTGGGTATTAGGGAGGGCACAGATTGCATGGAGCACTGGGTGTGGTGAAAAAACAATGAATACTGTTACGCTGAAAATAAATAAAAAATTAAAAAAAAAAGAAAACTATTAATCAAGATAAAGAGTCATATTGATATGAATACATTAATAGTAGGAGATCTTAACACGCCTCTCTCAGAAATAGACAGATCATCGAAGCAGAAAATCAATAAAGAAATAAGAGCATTGAATGATACATTGGACCAGATGGACCTCATAGATATATACAGAACATTCCACCCTAAACCAACAGAATACTCATTCTTCTCAAGTGCACATGGAACCTTCTCCAGAATAGACCACATACTGGGTCACAAATCAGGGCTCAACCGATACCAAACGACTGAGATTATTCCCTGCATATTCTCAGATCACAATGCTTTGAAACTGGAGCTCAATCACAAGGAAAAGTTCAGAAGGAACTCAAACACCTGGAAGCTAAAGACCACCTTGCTTAAGAATGCTTGGATCAACCAGGAGATCAAAGAAGAACTTAAACAATTTATGGAAACCAATGAGAACGAAGACACTTCACTCCAAAACCTATGGGATACAGCAAAGGCGGTCCTAAGGGGGAAATTCATAGCCATCCAAACCTCCCTCAAAAAAATTGAAAAATCCAGAATACACCAGCTGTCTCTACACCTTAAAGAACTGGAGAATCAACAACAAATCAAACCAACTCCACACGTAAGAAGGAAAATAATCAAGATTAGAGCAGAGATCAACGAGGTAGAAACCAGAGATACAGTAGAACGTATCAACGAAACTAGAAGCTGGTTTTTGGAAAGAATCAATAAGATCGATAAACCATTGGCCACACTAATCCAAAAGAAAAGAGAGAAAGCCCAAATTAATAAAATTAAGAATGAAAAGGGAGAGATCACAACTAACACCAAGGAAGTAGAAACAATCATCAGAAGCTATTATCAACAGTTATATGCCAATAAGCTAAGCAACCTAGATGAAATGGATGCATTCCTGGAAAACTATAAACTCCCAAAATTGAACCAGGAAGAAATTGACAACCTGAACGGACCGATATCTAGTAACGAGATTGAAGCAGTGATCAAAAACCTCCCAAAAAACAAGAGCCCAGGACCTGACGGATTCCCTGGGGAATTCTATCAAACTTTCAAAGAAGAAATAATACCTATTCTCCTGAAGCTGTTTCCAAAAATTGAAGCAGAAGGAAAACTTCCAGACTCTTTTTATGAAGCCAGCATCACCCTGATCCCCAAACCAGGCAAAGACCCTACCAAAAAGGAGAATTTCAGACCGATATCACTGATGAATATGGATGCTAAGATTCTCAACAAGATCCTAGCAAACAGGATCCAACAGCACATTAAAAAGATTATCCACCATGACCAGGTGGGATTCATCCCTGGGTTACAAGGATGGTTCAACATACGCAAATCAATCAATGTGATAGAACAAATCAATAAGAGAAGAGAGAAGAACCACATGATCCTCTCCATTGATGCAGAAAAAGCTTTTGACAAAATCCAGCATCCGTTCCTGATTAAAACGCTTCAAAGTATAGGGATAGAGGGAACATTCCTGAACTTCATCAAATCTATCTATGAAAAACCCACAGCAAATATCATCCTCAATGGGAAAAAGCTTGCAGCCTTCCCATTGAGATCAGGAACACGACAAGGATGCCCACTCTCACCACTCTTGTTCAACATAGTATTAGAAGTCCTAGCAACAGCAATCAGACAACAAAGAGAAATAAAAGGTATCCAGATTGGCAAGGAAGAAGTCAAACTCTCTCTCTTCGCAGATGACATGACTCTTTATATGGAAAACCCGAACGACTCCACCCCCAAACTACTAGAACTCATACAGCAATTCAGTAATGTAGCAGGATACAAAGTCAATGTCCAGAAATCAGTGGCTTTCTTATACACTAACAATGAAAATACAGAAAGGCAAATTAGAGAATCGATTCCATTTACTATAGCACCAAGAACCATAAGATACCTCGGAATAAACCTAACCAAAGAGGTTAAAGATCTGTACTCGAGGAACTACAGAACACTCCTAAAAGAAATTGAAGAAGACACAAAAAGATGGAAGACCATTCCATGCTCTTGGATGGGAAGAATAAACATCGTTAAAATGTCTATACTGCCCAGAGCAATCTATACTTTTAATGCCATTCCAATCAAAATTCCACCAGTATTTTTCAAAGAGCTGGAGCAAATAATCCTAAAATTTGTATGGAATCAGAAGAGACCCCGAATTGCTAAGGAAATGTTGAAAAACAAAAATAAAACTGGTGGCATCACGTTACCTGATTTCAAGCTTTACTACAAAGCTGTGATCACCAAGACAGCATGGTACTGGCATAAAAACAGACACATGGACCAGTGGAACAGAGTAGAGAGCCCAGATATGGACCCTCAACTCTATGGTCAAATAATCTTTGACAAAACAGGAAAAAATATCCAGTGGAAAAAAGACAGTCTCTTCAATAAATGGTGCTGGGAAAACTGGACAGTTGCATGTAGAAGAATGAAACTTGACCATTCTCTTACACCGTACACAAAGAAAAACTCGAAATGGATAAAAGACCTCAACGTGAGACAGGAATCCATCAGAATCCTCGAGGAGAACATAGGGAGTAACCTCTTTGATATCAGCCACAGCAACTTCTTTCAAGATATGTCTCCAAAGGCGAAGGAAACAAAGGCAAAGATGAACTTCTGGGACTTCATCAAGATAAAAAGCTTCTGCACAGCAAAAGAAACAGTCATCAAAACAAAGAGGCAACCCACGGAATGGGAGAAGATATTTGCAAATGACAGTACAGATAAAAGGTTGATATCCAGGATCTATAAAGAACTCCTCAAACTCAACACACACAAAACAGATAATCATATTAAAAAATGGGCAGAAGATATGAACAGACACTTCTCCAAGGAAGACATACAAATGGCTACCAGACACATGAAAAAATGTTCATCATCACTAGCCATCAGGGAGATTATAATCAAAACCACATTGAGATACCACCTTACACCGGTTAGAATGGCCAAAATTAGCAAGACAGGAAACAACGTGTGTTGGAGAGGATGTGGAGAAAGGGGAACCCTCTTACACTGTTGGTGGGAATGCAAACTGGTGCAGCCACTTTGGAGAACAGTGTGGAGATTCCTCAGGAAATTAAAAATAGATCTTCCCTATGACCCTGCAATTGCACTGCTGGGTATTTACCCCCAAGATACAGATGTAGTGAAAAGAAGGGCCATCTGTACCCCAATGTTTATAGCAGCAATGGCCACGGTCGCCAAACTGTGGAAAGAACCAAGATGCCCTTCAACGGATGAATGGATAAGGAAGATGTGGTCCATATACACTATGGAGTATGATGCCTCCATCAGAAAGGACGAATACCCAACCTTTGTAGCAACATGGACAGGACTGGAAGAGATTATGCTGAGTGAAATAAGTCAAACAGAGAATGTCAAGTATCATATGGTTTCACTTATTGGTGGAGCATAACAAATAATATAGAGGACAAGGGTAGATGGAGAGGAGAAGGGAGTTGAGGGAAATTGGAAGGGGAGGTGAACCATGAGAGACTATGGACTCTGAAAAACAACCTGAGGGTTTTGAAGGGGCGGGGTGGGAGGGTGGGGGAACCAGGTGGTGGGTATTAGGGAGGGCACAGATTGCATGGAGCACTGGGTGTGGTGAAAAAACAATGAATACTGTTACGCTGAAAATAAATAAAAAATTAAAAAAAAAAGAAAACTATTAATCAAGATAAAGAGTCATATTGATATGAATACATTAATAGTAGGAGATCTTAACACGCCTCTCTCAGAAATAGACAGATCATCGAAGCAGAAAATCAATAAAGAAATAAGAGCATTGAATGATACATTGGACCAGATGGACCTCATAGATATATACAGAACATTCCACCCTAAACCAACAGAATACTCATTCTTCTCAAGTGCACATGGAACCTTCTCCAGAATAGACCACATACTGGGTCACAAATCAGGGCTCAACCGATACCAAACGACTGAGATTATTCCCTGCATATTCTCAGATCACAATGCTTTGAAACTGGAGCTCAATCACAAGGAAAAGTTCAGAAGGAACTCAAACACCTGGAAGCTAAAGACCACCTTGCTTAAGAATGCTTGGATCAACCAGGAGATCAAAGAAGAACTTAAACAATTTATGGAAACCAATGAGAACGAAGACACTTCACTCCAAAACCTATGGGATACAGCAAAGGCGGTCCTAAGGGGGAAATTCATAGCCATCCAAACCTCCCTCAAAAAAATTGAAAAATCCAGAATACACCAGCTGTCTCTACACCTTAAAGAACTGGAGAATCAACAACAAATCAAACCAACTCCACACGTAAGAAGGAAAATAATCAAGATTAGAGCAGAGATCAACGAGGTAGAAACCAGAGATACAGTAGAACGTATCAACGAAACTAGAAGCTGGTTTTTGGAAAGAATCAATAAGATCGATAAACCATTGGCCACACTAATCCAAAAGAAAAGAGAGAAAGCCCAAATTAATAAAATTAAGAATGAAAAGGGAGAGATCACAACTAACACCAAGGAAGTAGAAACAATCATCAGAAGCTATTATCAACAGTTATATGCCAATAAGCTAAGCAACCTAGATGAAATGGATGCATTCCTGGAAAACTATAAACTCCCAAAATTGAACCAGGAAGAAATTGACAACCTGAACGGACCGATATCTAGTAACGAGATTGAAGCAGTGATCAAAAACCTCCCAAAAAACAAGAGCCCAGGACCTGACGGATTCCCTGGGGAATTCTATCAAACTTTCAAAGAAGAAATAATACCTATTCTCCTGAAGCTGTTTCCAAAAATTGAAGCAGAAGGAAAACTTCCAGACTCTTTTTATGAAGCCAGCATCACCCTGATCCCCAAACCAGGCAAAGACCCTACCAAAAAGGAGAATTTCAGACCGATATCACTGATGAATATGGATGCTAAGATTCTCAACAAGATCCTAGCAAACAGGATCCAACAGCACATTAAAAAGATTATCCACCATGACCAGGTGGGATTCATCCCTGGGTTACAAGGATGGTTCAACATTCGCAAATCAATCAATGTGATAGAACAAATCAATAAGAGAAGAGAGAAGAACCACATGATCCTCTCCATTGATGCAGAAAAAGCTTTTGACAAAATCCAGCATCCGTTCCTGATTAAAACGCTTCAAAGTATAGGGATAGAGGGAACATTCCTGAACTTCATCAAATCTATCTATGAAAAACCCACAGCAAATATCATCCTCAATGGGAAAAAGCTTGCAGCCTTCCCATTGAGATCAGGAAGACGACAAGGATGCCCACTCTCACCACTCTTGTTCAACATAGTATTAGAAGTCCTAGCAACAGCAATCAGACAACAAAGAGAAATAAAAGGTATCCAGATTGGCAAGGAAGAAGTCAAACTCTCTCTCTTCGCAGATGACATGACTCTTTATATGGAAAACCCGAACGACTCCACCCCCAAACTACTAGAACTCATACAGCAATTCAGTAATGTAGCAGGATACAAAGTCAATGTCCAGAAATCAGTGGCTTTCTTATACACTAACAATGAAAATACAGAAAGGCAAATTAGAGAATCGATTCCATTTACTATAGCACCAAGAACCATAAGATACCTCGGAATAAACCTAACCAAAGAGGTTAAAGATCTGTACTCGAGGAACTACAGAACACTCCTAAAAGAAATTGAAGAAGACACAAAAAGATGGAAGACCATTGAATGCTCTTGGATGGGAAGAATAAACATCGTTAAAATGTCTATACTGCCCAGAGCAATCTATACTTTTAATGCCATTCCAATCAAAATTCCACCAGTATTTTTCAAAGAGCTGGAGCAAATAATCCTAAAATTTGTATGGAATCAGAAGAGACCCCGAATTGCTAAGGAAATGTTGAAAAACAAAAATAAAACTGGTGGCATCACGTTACCTGATTTCAAGCTTTACTACAAAGCTGTGATCACCAAGACAGCATGGTACTGGCATAAAAACAGACACATGGACCAGTGGAACAGAGTAGAGAGCCCAGATATGGACCCTCAACTCTATGGTCAAATAATCTTTGACAAAACAGGAAAAAATATCCAGTGGAAAAAAGACAGTCTCTTCAATAAATGGTGCTGGGAAAACTGGACAGTTGCATGTAGAAGAATGAAACTTGACCATTCTCTTACACCGTACACAAAGAAAAACTCGAAATGGATAAAAGACCTCAACGTGAGACAGGAATCCATCAGAATCCTCGAGGAGAACATAGGGAGTAACCTCTTTGATATCAGCCACAGCAACTTCTTTCAAGATATGTCTCCAAAGGCGAAGGAAACAAAGGCAAAGATGAACTTCTGGGACTTCATCAAGATAAAAAGCTTCTGCACAGCAAAAGAAACAGTCATCAAAACAAAGAGGCAACCCACGGAATGGGAGAAGATATTTGCAAATGACAGTACAGATAAAAGGTTGATATCCAGGATCTATAAAGAACTCCTCAAACTCAACACACACAAAACAGATAATCATATTAAAAAATGGGCAGAAGATATGAACAGACACTTCTCCAAGGAAGACATACAAATGGCTACCAGACACATGAAAAAATGTTCATCATCACTAGCCATCAGGGAGATTATAATCAAAACCACATTGAGATACCACCTTACACCGGTTAGAATGGCCAAAATTAGCAAGACAGGAAACAACGTGTGTTGGAGAGGATGTGGAGAAAGGGGAACCCTCTTACACTGTTGGTGGGAATGCAAACTGGTGCAGCCACTTTGGAGAACAGTGTGGAGATTCCTCAGGAAATTAAAAATAGATCTTCCCTATGACCCTGCAATTGCACTGCTGGGTATTTACCCCCAAGATACAGATGTAGTGAAAAGAAGGGCCATCTGTACCCCAATGTTTATAGCAGCAATGGCCACGGTCGCCAAACTGTGGAAAGAACCAAGATGCCCTTCAACGGATGAATGGATAAGGAAGATGTGGTCCATATACACTATGGAGTATGATGCCTCCATCAGAAAGGACGAATACCCAACCTTTGTAGCAACATGGACAGGACTGGAAGAGATTATGCTGAGTGAAATAAGTCAAACAGAGAATGTCAAGTATCATATGGTTTCACTTATTGGTGGAGCATAACAAATAATATAGAGGACAAGGGTAGATGGAGAGGAGAAGGGAGTTGAGGGAAATTGGAAGGGGAGGTGAACCATGAGAGACTATGGACTCTGAAAAACAACCTGAGGGTTTTGAAGGGGCGGGGTGGGAGGGTGGGGGAACCAGGTGGTGGGTATTAGGGAGGGCACAGATTGCATGGAGCACTGGGTGTGGTGAAAAAACAATGAATACTGTTACGCTGAAAATAAATAAAAAATTAAAAAAAAAAGAAAACTATTAATCAAGATAAAGAGTCATATTGATATGAATACATTAATAGTGAGAGATCTTAACACGCCTCTCTCAGAAATAGACAGATCATCGAAGCAGAAAATCAATAAAGAAATAAGAGCATTGAATGATACATTGGACCAGATGGACTTCATAGATATATACAGAACATTCCACCCTAAACCAACAGAATACTCATTCTTCTCAAGTGCACATGGAACCTTCTCCAGAATAGACCACATACTGGGTCACAAATCAGGGCTCAACCGATACCAAACGACTGAGATTATTCCCTGCATATTCTCAGATCACAATGCTTTGAAACTGGAGCTCAATCACAAGGAAAAGTTCAGAAGGAACTCAAACACCTGGAAGCTAAAGACCACCTTGCTTAAGAATGCTTGGATCAACCAGGAGATCAAAGAAGAACTTAAACAATTTATGGAAACCAATGAGAACGAAGACACTTCACTCCAAAACCTATGGGATACAGCAAAGGCGGTCCTAAGGGGGAAATTCATAGCCATCCAAACCTCCCTCAAAAAAATTGAAAAATCCAGAATACACCAGCTGTCTCTACACCTTAAAGAACTGGAGAATCAACAACAAATCAAACCAACTCCACACGTAAGAAGGAAAATAATCAAGATTAGAGCAGAGATCAACGAGGTAGAAACCAGAGATACAGTAGAACGTATCAACGAAACTAGAAGCTGGTTTTTGGAAAGAATCAATAAGATCGATAAACCATTGGCCACACTAATCCAAAAGAAAAGAGAGAAAGCCCAAATTAATAAAATTAAGAATGAAAAGGGAGAGATCACAACTAACACCAAGGAAGTAGAAACAATCATCAGAAGCTATTATCAACAGTTATATGCCAATAAGCTAAGCAACCTAGATGAAATGGATGCATTCCTGGAAAACTATAAACTCCCAAAATTGAACCAGGAAGAAATTGACAACCTGAACGGACCGATATCTAGTAACGAGATTGAAGCAGTGATCAAAAACCTCCCAAAAAACAAGAGCCCAGGACCTGACGGATTCCCTGGGGAATTCTATCAAACTTTCAAAGAAGAAATAATACCTATTCTCCTGAAGCTGTTTCCAAAAATTGAAGCAGAAGGAAAACTTCCAGACTCTTTTTATGAAGCCAGCATCACCCTGATCCCCAAACCAGGCAAAGACCCTACCAAAAAGGAGAATTTCAGACCGATATCACTGATGAATATGGATGCTAAGATTCTCAACAAGATCCTAGCAAACAGGATCCAACAGCACATTAAAAAGATTATCCACCATGACCAGGTGGGATTCATCCCTGGGTTACAAGGATGGTTCAACATACGCAAATCAATCAATGTGATAGAACAAATCAATAAGAGAAGAGAGAAGAACCACATGATCCTCTCCATTGATGCAGAAAAAGCTTTTGACAAAATCCAGCATCCGTTCCTGATTAAAACGCTTCAAAGTATAGGGATAGAGGGAACATTCCTGAACTTCATCAAATCTATCTATGAAAAACCCACAGCAAATATCATCCTCAATGGGAAAAAGCTTGCAGCCTTCCCATTGAGATCAGGAACACGACAAGGATGCCCACTCTCACCACTCTTGTTCAACATAGTATTAGAAGTCCTAGCAACAGCAATCAGACAACAAAGAGAAATAAAAGGTATCCAGATTGGCAAGGAAGAAGTCAAACTCTCTCTCTTCGCAGATGACATGACTCTTTATATGGAAAACCCGAACGACTCCACCCCCAAACTACTAGAACTCATACAGCAATTCAGTAATGTAGCAGGATACAAAGTCAATGTCCAGAAATCAGTGGCTTTCTTATACACTAACAATGAAAATACAGAAAGGCAAATTAGAGAATCGATTCCATTTACTATAGCACCAAGAACCATAAGATACCTCGGAATAAACCTAACCAAAGAGGTTAAAGATCTGTACTCGAGGAACTACAGAACACTCCTAAAAGAAATTGAAGAAGACACAAAAAGATGGAAGACCATTCCATGCTCTTGGATGGGAAGAATAAACATCGTTAAAATGTCTATACTGCCCAGAGCAATCTATACTTTTAATGCCATTCCAATCAAAATTCCACCAGTATTTTTCAAAGAGCTGGAGCAAATAATCCTAAAATTTGTATGGAATCAGAAGAGACCCCGAATTGCTAAGGAAATGTTGAAAAACAAAAATAAAACTGGTGGCATCACGTTACCTGATTTCAAGCTTTACTACAAAGCTGTGATCACCAAGACAGCATGGTACTGGCATAAAAACAGACACATGGACCAGTGGAACAGAGTAGAGAGCCCAGATATGGACCCTCAACTCTATGGTCAAATAATCTTTGACAAAACAGGAAAAAATATCCAGTGGAAAAAAGACAGTCTCTTCAATAAATGGTGCTGGGAAAACTGGACAGTTGCATGTAGAAGAATGAAACTTGACCATTCTCTTACACCGTACACAAAGAAAAACTCGAAATGGATAAAAGACCTCAACGTGAGACAGGAATCCATCAGAATCCTCGAGGAGAACATAGGGAGTAACCTCTTTGATATCAGCCACAGCAACTTCTTTCAAGATATGTCTCCAAAGGCGAAGGAAACAAAGGCAAAGATGAACTTCTGGGACTTCATCAAGATAAAAAGCTTCTGCACAGCAAAAGAAACAGTCATCAAAACAAAGAGGCAACCCACGGAATGGGAGAAGATATTTGCAAATGACAGTACAGATAAAAGGTTGATATCCAGGATCTATAAAGAACTCCTCAAACTCAACACACACAAAACAGATAATCATATTAAAAAATGGGCAGAAGATATGAACAGACACTTCTCCAAGGAAGACATACAAATGGCTACCAGACACATGAAAAAATGTTCATCATCACTAGCCATCAGGGAGATTATAATCAAAACCACATTGAGATACCACCTTACACCGGTTAGAATGGCCAAAATTAGCAAGACAGGAAACAACGTGTGTTGGAGAGGATGTGGAGAAAGGGGAACCCTCTTACACTGTTGGTGGGAATGCAAACTGGTGCAGCCACTTTGGAGAACAGTGTGGAGATTCCTCAGGAAATTAAAAATAGATCTTCCCTATGACCCTGCAATTGCACTGCTGGGTATTTACCCCCAAGATACAGATGTAGTGAAAAGAAGGGCCATCTGTACCCCAATGTTTATAGCAGCAATGGCCACGGTCGCCAAACTGTGGAAAGAACCAAGATGCCCTTCAACGGATGAATGGATAAGGAAGATGTGGTCCATATACACTATGGAGTATGATGCCTCCATCAGAAAGGACGAATACCCAACCTTTGTAGCAACATGGACAGGACTGGAAGAGATTATGCTGAGTGAAATAAGTCAAACAGAGAATGTCAAGTATCATATGGTTTCACTTATTGGTGGAGCATAACAAATAATATAGAGGACAAGGGTAGATGGAGAGGAGAAGGGAGTTGAGGGAAATTGGAAGGGGAGGTGAACCATGAGAGACTATGGACTCTGAAAAACAACCTGAGGGTTTTGAAGGGGCGGGGTGGGAGGGTGGGGGAACCAGGTGGTGGGTATTAGGGAGGGCACAGATTGCATGGAGCACTGGGTGTGGTGAAAAAACAATGAATACTGTTACGCTGAAAATAAATAAAAAATTAAAAAAAAAAGAAAACTATTAATCAAGATAAAGAGTCATATTGATATGAATACATTAATAGTAGGAGATCTTAACACGCCTCTCTCAGAAATAGACAGATCATCGAAGCAGAAAATCAATAAAGAAATAAGAGCATTGAATGATACATTGGACCAGATGGACCTCATAGATATATACAGAACATTCCACCCTAAACCAACAGAATACTCATTCTTCTCAAGTGCACATGGAACCTTCTCCAGAATAGACCACATACTGGGTCACAAATCAGGGCTCAACCGATACCAAACGACTGAGATTATTCCCTGCATATTCTCAGATCACAATGCTTTGAAACTGGAGCTCAATCACAAGGAAAAGTTCAGAAGGAACTCAAACACCTGGAAGCTAAAGACCACCTTGCTTAAGAATGCTTGGATCAACCAGGAGATCAAAGAAGAACTTAAACAATTTATGGAAACCAATGAGAACGAAGACACTTCACTCCAAAACCTATGGGATACAGCAAAGGCGGTCCTAAGGGGGAAATTCATAGCCATCCAAACCTCCCTCAAAAAAATTGAAAAATCCAGAATACACCAGCTGTCTCTACACCTTAAAGAACTGGAGAATCAACAACAAATCAAACCAACTCCACACGTAAGAAGGAAAATAATCAAGATTAGAGCAGAGATCAACGAGGTAGAAACCAGAGATACAGTAGAACGTATCAACGAAACTAGAAGCTGGTTTTTGGAAAGAATCAATAAGATCGATAAACCATTGGCCACACTAATCCAAAAGAAAAGAGAGAAAGCCCAAATTAATAAAATTAAGAATGAAAAGGGAGAGATCACAACTAACACCAAGGAAGTAGAAACAATCATCAGAAGCTATTATCAACAGTTATATGCCAATAAGCTAAGCAACCTAGATGAAATGGATGCATTCCTGGAAAACTATAAACTCCCAAAATTGAACCAGGAAGAAATTGACAACCTGAACGGACCGATATCTAGTAACGAGATTGAAGCAGTGATCAAAAACCTCCCAAAAAACAAGAGCCCAGGACCTGACGGATTCCCTGGGGAATTCTATCAAACTTTCAAAGAAGAAATAATACCTATTCTCCTGAAGCTGTTTCCAAAAATTGAAGCAGAAGGAAAACTTCCAGACTCTTTTTATGAAGCCAGCATCACCCTGATCCCCAAACCAGGCAAAGACCCTACCAAAAAGGAGAATTTCAGACCGATATCACTGATGAATATGGATGCTAAGATTCTCAACAAGATCCTAGCAAACAGGATCCAACAGCACATTAAAAAGATTATCCACCATGACCAGGTGGGATTCATCCCTGGGTTACAAGGATGGTTCAACATACGCAAATCAATCAATGTGATAGAACAAATCAATAAGAGAAGAGAGAAGAACCACATGATCCTCTCCATTGATGCAGAAAAAGCTTTTGACAAAATCCAGCATCCGTTCCTGATTAAAACGCTTCAAAGTATAGGGATAGAGGGAACATTCCTGAACTTCATCAAATCTATCTATGAAAAACCCACAGCAAATATCATCCTCAATGGGAAAAAGCTTGCAGCCTTCCCATTGAGATCAGGAACACGACAAGGATGCCCACTCTCACCACTCTTGTTCAACATAGTATTAGAAGTCCTAGCAACAGCAATCAGACAACAAAGAGAAATAAAAGGTATCCAGATTGGCAAGGAAGAAGTCAAACTCTCTCTCTTCGCAGATGACATGACTCTTTATATGGAAAACCCGAACGACTCCACCCCCAAACTACTAGAACTCATACAGCAATTCAGTAATGTAGCAGGATACAAAGTCAATGTCCAGAAATCAGTGGCTTTCTTATACACTAACAATGAAAATACAGAAAGGCAAATTAGAGAATCGATTCCATTTACTATAGCACCAAGAACCATAAGATACCTCGGAATAAACCTAACCAAAGAGGTTAAAGATCTGTACTCGAGGAACTACAGAACACTCCTAAAAGAAATTGAAGAAGACACAAAAAGATGGAAGACCATTCCATGCTCTTGGATGGGAAGAATAAACATCGTTAAAATGTCTATACTGCCCAGAGCAATCTATACTTTTAATGCCATTCCAATCAAAATTCCACCAGTATTTTTCAAAGAGCTGGAGCAAATAATCCTAAAATTTGTATGGAATCAGAAGAGACCCCGAATTGCTAAGGAAATGTTGAAAAACAAAAATAAAACTGGTGGCATCACGTTACCTGATTTCAAGCTTTACTACAAAGCTGTGATCACCAAGACAGCATGGTACTGGCATAAAAACAGACACATGGACCAGTGGAACAGAGTAGAGAGCCCAGATATGGACCCTCAACTCTATGGTCAAATAATCTTTGACAAAACAGGAAAAAATATCCAGTGGAAAAAAGACAGTCTCTTCAATAAATGGTGCTGGGAAAACTGGACAGTTGCATGTAGAAGAATGAAACTTGACCATTCTCTTACACCGTACACAAAGAAAAACTCGAAATGGATAAAAGACCTCAACGTGAGACAGGAATCCATCAGAATCCTCGAGGAGAACATAGGGAGTAACCTCTTTGATATCAGCCACAGCAACTTCTTTCAAGATATGTCTCCAAAGGCGAAGGAAACAAAGGCAAAGATGAACTTCTGGGACTTCATCAAGATAAAAAGCTTCTGCACAGCAAAAGAAACAGTCATCAAAACAAAGAGGCAACCCACGGAATGGGAGAAGATATTTGCAAATGACAGTACAGATAAAAGGTTGATATCCAGGATCTATAAAGAACTCCTCAAACTCAACACACACAAAACAGATAATCATATTAAAAAATGGGCAGAAGATATGAACAGACACTTCTCCAAGGAAGACATACAAATGGCTACCAGACACATGAAAAAATGTTCATCATCACTAGCCATCAGGGAGATTATAATCAAAACCACATTGAGATACCACCTTACACCGGTTAGAATGGCCAAAATTAGCAAGACAGGAAACAACGTGTGTTGGAGAGGATGTGGAGAAAGGGGAACCCTCTTACACTGTTGGTGGGAATGCAAACTGGTGCAGCCACTTTGGAGAACAGTGTGGAGATTCCTCAGGAAATTAAAAATAGATCTTCCCTATGACCCTGCAATTGCACTGCTGGGTATTTACCCCCAAGATACAGATGTAGTGAAAAGAAGGGCCATCTGTACCCCAATGTTTATAGCAGCAATGGCCACGGTCGCCAAACTGTGGAAAGAACCAAGATGCCCTTCAACGGATGAATGGATAAGGAAGATGTGGTCCATATACACTATGGAGTATGATGCCTCCATCAGAAAGGACGAATACCCAACCTTTGTAGCAACATGGACAGGACTGGAAGAGATTATGCTGAGTGAAATAAGTCAAACAGAGAATGTCAAGTATCATATGGTTTCACTTATTGGTGGAGCATAACAAATAATATAGAGGACAAGGGTAGATGGAGAGGAGAAGGGAGTTGAGGGAAATTGGAAGGGGAGGTGAACCATGAGAGACTATGGACTCTGAAAAACAACCTGAGGGTTTTGAAGGGGCGGGGTGGGAGGGTGGGGGAACCAGGTGGTGGGTATTAGGGAGGGCACAGATTGCATGGAGCACTGGGTGTGGTGAAAAAACAATGAATACTGTTACGCTGAAAATAAATAAAAAATTAAAAAAAAAAGAAAACTATTAATCAAGATAAAGAGTCATATTGATATGAATACATTAATAGTAGGAGATCTTAACACGCCTCTCTCAGAAATAGACAGATCATCGAAGCAGAAAATCAATAAAGAAATAAGAGCATTGAATGATACATTGGACCAGATGGACCTCATAGATATATACAGAACATTCCACCCTAAACCAACAGAATACTCATTCTTCTCAAGTGCACATGGAACCTTCTCCAGAATAGACCACATACTGGGTCACAAATCAGGGCTCAACCGATACCAAACGACTGAGATTATTCCCTGCATATTCTCAGATCACAATGCTTTGAAACTGGAGCTCAATCACAAGGAAAAGTTCAGAAGGAACTCAAACACCTGGAAGCTAAAGACCACCTTGCTTAAGAATGCTTGGATCAACCAGGAGATCAAAGAAGAACTTAAACAATTTATGGAAACCAATGAGAACGAAGACACTTCACTCCAAAACCTATGGGATACAGCAAAGGCGGTCCTAAGGGGGAAATTCATAGCCATCCAAACCTCCCTCAAAAAAATTGAAAAATCCAGAATACACCAGCTGTCTCTACACCTTAAAGAACTGGAGAATCAACAACAAATCAAACCAACTCCACACGTAAGAAGGAAAATAATCAAGATTAGAGCAGAGATCAACGAGGTAGAAACCAGAGATACAGTAGAACGTATCAACGAAACTAGAAGCTGGTTTTTGGAAAGAATCAATAAGATCGATAAACCATTGGCCACACTAATCCAAAAGAAAAGAGAGAAAGCCCAAATTAATAAAATTAAGAATGAAAAGGGAGAGATCACAACTAACACCAAGGAAGTAGAAACAATCATCAGAAGCTATTATCAACAGTTATATGCCAATAAGCTAAGCAACCTAGATGAAATGGATGCATTCCTGGAAAACTATAAACTCCCAAAATTGAACCAGGAAGAAATTGACAACCTGAACGGACCGATATCTAGTAACGAGATTGAAGCAGTGATCAAAAACCTCCCAAAAAACAAGAGCCCAGGACCTGACGGATTCCCTGGGGAATTCTATCAAACTTTCAAAGAAGAAATAATACCTATTCTCCTGAAGCTGTTTCCAAAAATTGAAGCAGAAGGAAAACTTCCAGACTCTTTTTATGAAGCCAGCATCACCCTGATCCCCAAACCAGGCAAAGACCCTACCAAAAAGGAGAATTTCAGACCGATATCACTGATGAATATGGATGCTAAGATTCTCAACAAGATCCTAGCAAACAGGATCCAACAGCACATTAAAAAGATTATCCACCATGACCAGGTGGGATTCATCCCTGGGTTACAAGGATGGTTCAACATACGCAAATCAATCAATGTGATAGAACAAATCAATAAGAGAAGAGAGAAGAACCACATGATCCTCTCCATTGATGCAGAAAAAGCTTTTGACAAAATCCAGCATCCGTTCCTGATTAAAACGCTTCAAAGTATAGGGATAGAGGGAACATTCCTGAACTTCATCAAATCTATCTATGAAAAACCCACAGCAAATATCATCCTCAATGGGAAAAAGCTTGCAGCCTTCCCATTGAGATCAGGAACACGACAAGGATGCCCACTCTCACCACTCTTGTTCAACATAGTATTAGAAGTCCTAGCAACAGCAATCAGACAACAAAGAGAAATAAAAGGTATCCAGATTGGCAAGGAAGAAGTCAAACTCTCTCTCTTCGCAGATGACATGACTCTTTATATGGAAAACCCGAACGACTCCACCCCCAAACTACTAGAACTCATACAGCAATTCAGTAATGTAGCAGGATACAAAGTCAATGTCCAGAAATCAGTGGCTTTCTTATACACTAACAATGAAAATACAGAAAGGCAAATTAGAGAATCGATTCCATTTACTATAGCACCAAGAACCATAAGATACCTCGGAATAAACCTAACCAAAGAGGTTAAAGATCTGTACTCGAGGAACTACAGAACACTCCTAAAAGAAATTGAAGAAGACACAAAAAGATGGAAGACCATTCCATGCTCTTGGATGGGAAGAATAAACATCGTTAAAATGTCTATACTGCCCAGAGCAATCTATACTTTTAATGCCATTCCAATCAAAATTCCACCAGTATTTTTCAAAGAGCTGGAGCAAATAATCCTAAAATTTGTATGGAATCAGAAGAGACCCCGAATTGCTAAGGAAATGTTGAAAAACAAAAATAAAACTGGTGGCATCACGTTACCTGATTTCAAGCTTTACTACAAAGCTGTGATCACCAAGACAGCATGGTACTGGCATAAAAACAGACACATGGACCAGTGGAACAGAGTAGAGAGCCCAGATATGGACCCTCAACTCTATGGTCAAATAATCTTTGACAAAACAGGAAAAAATATCCAGTGGAAAAAAGACAGTCTCTTCAATAAATGGTGCTGGGAAAACTGGACAGTTGCATGTAGAAGAATGAAACTTGACCATTCTCTTACACCGTACACAAAGAAAAACTCGAAATGGATAAAAGACCTCAACGTGAGACAGGAATCCATCAGAATCCTCGAGGAGAACATAGGGAGTAACCTCTTTGATATCAGCCACAGCAACTTCTTTCAAGATATGTCTCCAAAGGCGAAGGAAACAAAGGCAAAGATGAACTTCTGGGACTTCATCAAGATAAAAAGCTTCTGCACAGCAAAAGAAACAGTCATCAAAACAAAGAGGCAACCCACGGAATGGGAGAAGATATTTGCAAATGACAGTACAGATAAAAGGTTGATATCCAGGATCTATAAAGAACTCCTCAAACTCAACACACACAAAACAGATAATCATATTAAAAAATGGGCAGAAGATATGAACAGACACTTCTCCAAGGAAGACATACAAATGGCTACCAGACACATGAAAAAATGTTCATCATCACTAGCCATCAGGGAGATTATAATCAAAACCACATTGAGATACCACCTTACACCGGTTAGAATGGCCAAAATTAGCAAGACAGGAAACAACGTGTGTTGGAGAGGATGTGGAGAAAGGGGAACCCTCTTACACTGTTGGTGGGAATGCAAACTGGTGCAGCCACTTTGGAGAACAGTGTGGAGATTCCTCAGGAAATTAAAAATAGATCTTCCCTATGACCCTGCAATTGCACTGCTGGGTATTTACCCCCAAGATACAGATGTAGTGAAAAGAAGGGCCATCTGTACCCCAATGTTTATAGCAGCAATGGCCACGGTCGCCAAACTGTGGAAAGAACCAAGATGCCCTTCAACGGATGAATGGATAAGGAAGATGTGGTCCATATACACTATGGAGTATGATGCCTCCATCAGAAAGGACGAATACCCAACCTTTGTAGCAACATGGACAGGACTGGAAGAGATTATGCTGAGTGAAATAAGTCAAACAGAGAATGTCAAGTATCATATGGTTTCACTTATTGGTGGAGCATAACAAATAATATAGAGGACAAGGGTAGATGGAGAGGAGAAGGGAGTTGAGGGAAATTGGAAGGGGAGGTGAACCATGAGAGACTATGGACTCTGAAAAACAACCTGAGGGTTTTGAAGGGGCGGGGTGGGAGGGTGGGGGAACCAGGTGGTGGGTATTAGGGAGGGCACAGATTGCATGGAGCACTGGGTGTGGTGAAAAAACAATGAATACTGTTACGCTGAAAATAAATAAAAAATTAAAAAAAAAGAAAACTATTAATCAAGATAAAGAGTCATATTGATATGAATACATTAATAGTAGGAGATCTTAACACGCCTCTCTCAGAAATAGACAGATCATCGAAGCAGAAAATCAATAAAGAAATAAGAGCATTGAATGATACATTGGACCAGATGGACCTCATAGATATATACAGAACATTCCACCCTAAACCAACAGAATACTCATTCTTCTCAAGTGCACATGGAACCTTCTCCAGAATAGACCACATACTGGGTCACAAATCAGGGCTCAACCGATACCAAACGACTGAGATTATTCCCTGCATATTCTCAGATCACAATGCTTTGAAACTGGAGCTCAATCACAAGGAAAAGTTCAGAAGGAACTCAAACACCTGGAAGCTAAAGACCACCTTGCTTAAGAATGCTTGGATCAACCAGGAGATCAAAGAAGAACTTAAACAATTTATGGAAACCAATGAGAACGAAGACACTTCACTCCAAAACCTATGGGATACAGCAAAGGCGGTCCTAAGGGGGAAATTCATAGCCATCCAAACCTCCCTCAAAAAAATTGAAAAATCCAGAATACACCAGCTGTCTCTACACCTTAAAGAACTGGAGAATCAACAACAAATCAAACCAACTCCACACGTAAGAAGGAAAATAATCAAGATTAGAGCAGAGATCAACGAGGTAGAAACCAGAGATACAGTAGAACGTATCAACGAAACTAGAAGCTGGTTTTTTGAAAGAATCAATAAGATCGATAAACCATTGGCCACACTAATCCAAAAGAAAAGAGAGAAAGCCCAAATTAATAAAATTAAGAATGAAAAGGGAGAGATCACAACTAACACCAAGGAAGTAGAAACAATCATCAGAAGCTATTATCAACAGTTATATGCCAATAAGCTAAGCAACCTAGATGAAATGGATGCATTCCTGGAAAACTATAAACTCCCAAAATTGAACCAGGAAGAAATTGACAACCTGAACGGACCGATATCTAGTAACGAGATTGAAGCAGTGATCAAAAACCTCCCAAAAAACAAGAGCCCAGGACCTGACGGATTCCCTGGGGAATTCTATCAAACTTTCAAAGAAGAAATAATACCTATTCTCCTGAAGCTGTTTCAAAAAATTGAAGCAGAAGGAAAACTTCCAGACTCTTTTTATGAAGCCAGCATCACCCTGATCCCCAAACCAGGCAAAGACCCTACCAAAAAGGAGAATTTCAGACCGATATCACTGATGAATATGGATGCTAAGATTCTCAACAAGATCCTAGCAAACAGGATCCAACAGCACATTAAAAAGATTATCCACCATGACCAGGTGGGATTCATCCCTGGGTTACAAGGATGGTTCAACATACGCAAATCAATCAATGTGATAGAACAAATCAATAAGAGAAGAGAGAAGAACCACATGATCCTCTCCATTGATGCAGAAAAAGCTTTTGACAAAATCCAGCATCCGTTCCTGATTAAAACGCTTCAAAGTATAGGGATAGAGGGAACATTCCTGAACTTCATCAAATCTATCTATGAAAAACCCACAGCAAATATCATCCTCAATGGGAAAAAGCTTGCAGCCTTCCCATTGAGATCAGGAACACGACAAGGATGCCCACTCTCACCACTCTTGTTCAACATAGTATTAGAAGTCCTAGCAACAGCAATCAGACAACAAAGAGAAATAAAAGGTATCCAGATTGGCAAGGAAGAAGTCAAACTCTCTCTCTTCGCAGATGACATGACTCTTTATATGGAAAACCCGAACGACTCCACCCCCAAACTACTAGAACTCATACAGCAATTCAGTAATGTAGCAGGATACAAAGTCAATGTCCAGAAATCAGTGGCTTTCTTATACACTAACAATGAAAATACAGAAAGGCAAATTAGAGAATCGATTCCATTTACTATAGCACCAAGAACCATAAGATACCTCGGAATAAACCTAACCAAAGAGGTTAAAGATCTGTACTCGAGGAACTACAGAACACTCCTAAAAGAAATTGAAGAAGACACAAAAAGATGGAAGACCATTCCATGCTCTTGGATGGGAAGAATAAACATCGTTAAAATGTCTATACTGCCCAGAGCAATCTATACTTTTAATGCCATTCCAATCAAAATTCCACCAGTATTTTTCAAAGAGCTGGAGCAAATAATCCTAAAATTTGTATGGAATCAGAAGAGACCCCGAATTGCTAAGGAAATGTTGAAAAACAAAAATAAAACTGGTGGCATCACGTTACCTGATTTCAAGCTTTACTACAAAGCTGTGATCACCAAGACAGCATGGTACTGGCATAAAAACAGACACATGGACCAGTGGAACAGAGTAGAGAGCCCAGATATGGACCCTCAACTCTATGGTCAAATAATCTTTGACAAAACAGGAAAAAATATCCAGTGGAAAAAAGACAGTCTCTTCAATAAATGGTGCTGGGAAAACTGGACAGTTGCATGTAGAAGAATGAAACTTGACCATTCTCTTACACCGTACACAAAGAAAAACTCGAAATGGATAAAAGACCTCAACGTGAGACAGGAATCCATCAGAATCCTCGAGGAGAACATAGGGAGTAACCTCTTTGATATCAGCCACAGCAACTTCTTTCAAGGTATGTCTCCAAAGGCGAAGGAAACAAAGGCAAAGATGAACTTCTGGGACTTCATCAAGATAAAAAGCTTCTGCACAGCAAAAGAAACAGTCATCAAAACAAAGAGGCAACCCACGGAATGGGAGAAGATATTTGCAAATGACAGTACAGATAAAAGGTTGATATCCAGGATCTATAAAGAACTCCTCAAACTCAACACACACAAAACAGATAATCATATTAAAAAATGGGCAGAAGATATGAACAGACACTTCTCCAAGGAAGACATACAAATGGCTACCAGACACATGAAAAAATGTTCATCATCACTAGCCATCAGGGAGATTATAATCAAAACCACATTGAGATACCACCTTACACCGGTTAGAATGGCCAAAATTAGCAAGACAGGAAACAACGTGTGTTGGAGAGGATGTGGAGAAAGGGGAACCCTCTTACACTGTTGGTGGGAATGCAAACTGGTGCAGCCACTTTGGAGAACAGTGTGGAGATTCCTCAGGAAATTAAAAATAGATCTTCCCTATGACCCTGCAATTGCACTGCTGGGTATTTACCCCAAAGATACAGATGTAGTGAAAAGAAGGGCCATCTGTACCCCAATGTTTATAGCAGCAATGGCCACGGTCGCCAAACTGTGGAAAGAACCAAGATGCCCTTCAACGGATGAATGGATAAGGAAGATGTGGTCCATATACACTATGGAGTATGATGCCTCCATCAGAAAGGACGAATACCCAACCTTTGTAGCAACATGGACAGGACTGGAAGAGATTATGCTGAGTGAAATAAGTCAAACAGAGAATGTCAAGTATCATATGGTTTCACTTATTGGTGGAGCATAACAAATAATATAGAGGACAAGGGTAGATGGAGAGGAGAAGGGAGTTGAGGGAAATTGGAAGGGGAGGTGAACCATGAGAGACTATGGACTCTGAAAAACAACCTGAGGGTTTTGAAGGGGCGGGGTGGGAGGGTGGGGGAACCAGTTGGTGGGTATTAGGGAGGGCACAGATTGCATGGAGCACTGGGTGTGGTGAAAAAACAATGAATACTGTTACGCTGAAAATAAATAAAAAATTAAAAAAAAAAGAAAACTATTAATCAAGATAAAGAGTCATATTGATATGAATACATTAATAGTAGGAGATCTTAACACGCCTCTCTCAGAAATAGACAGATCATCGAAGCAGAAAATCAATAAAGAAATAAGAGCATTGAATGATACATTGGACCAGATGGACCTCATAGATATATACAGAACATTCCACCCTAAACCAACAGAATACTCATTCTTCTCAAGTGCACATGGAACCTTCTCCAGAATAGACCACATACTGGGTCACAAATCAGGGCTCAACCGATACCAAACGACTGAGATTATTCCCTGCATATTCTCAGATCACAATGCTTTGAAACTGGAGCTCAATCACAAGGAAAAGTTCAGAAGGAACTCAAACACCTGGAAGCTAAAGACCACCTTGCTTAAGAATGCTTGGATCAACCAGGAGATCAAAGAAGAACTTAAACAATTTATGGAAACCAATGAGAACGAAGACACTTCACTCCAAAACCTATGGGATACAGCAAAGGCGGTCCTAAGGGGGAAATTCATAGCCATCCAAACCTCCCTCAAAAAAATTGAAAAATCCAGAATACACCAGCTGTCTCTACACCTTAAAGAACTGGAGAATCAACAACAAATCAAACCAACTCCACACGTAAGAAGGAAAATAATCAAGATTAGAGCAGAGATCAACGAGGTAGAAACCAGAGATACAGTAGAACGTATCAACGAAACTAGAAGCTGGTTTTTTGAAAGAATCAATAAGATCGATAAACCATTGGCCACACTAATCCAAAAGAAAAGAGAGAAAGCCCAAATTAATAAAATTAAGAATGAAAAGGGAGAGATCACAACTAACACCAAGGAAGTAGAAACAATCATCAGAAGCTATTATCAACAGTTATATGCCAATAAGCTAAGCAACCTAGATGAAATGGATGCATTCCTGGAAAACTATAAACTCCCAAAATTGAACCAGGAAGAAATTGACAACCTGAACGGACCGATATCTAGTAACGAGATTGAAGCAGTGATCAAAAACCTCCCAAAAAACAAGAGCCCAGGACCTGACGGATTCCCTGGGGAATTCTATCAAA
The DNA here is from genome assembly GCF_963455335.1 of Martes martes. Classification (NCBI taxonomy): domain Eukaryota; kingdom Metazoa; phylum Chordata; class Mammalia; order Carnivora; family Mustelidae; genus Martes; species Martes martes. The sequence goes on from NC_137907.1 coordinate 16,601,361, forward strand.
CTTTCAAAGAAGAAATAATACCTATTCTCCTGAAGCTGTTTCCAAAAATTGAAGCAGAAGGAAAACTTCCAGACTCTTTTTATGAAGCCAGCATCACCCTGATCCCCAAACCAGGCAAAGACCCTACCAAAAAGGAGAATTTCAGACCGATATCACTGATGAATATGGATGCTAAGATTCTCAACAAGATCCTAGCAAACAGGATCCAACAGCACATTAAAAAGATTATCCACCATGACCAGGTGGGATTCATCCCTGGGTTACAAGGATGGTTCAACATTCGCAAATCAATCAATGTGATAGAACAAATCAATAAGAGAAGAGAGAAGAACCACATGATCCTCTCCATTGATGCAGAAAAAGCTTTTGACAAAATCCAGCATCCGTTCCTGATTAAAACGCTTCAAAGTATAGGGATAGAGGGAACATTCCTGAACTTCATCAAATCTATCTATGAAAAACCCACAGCAAATATCATCCTCAATGGGAAAAAGCTTGCAGCCTTCCCATTGAGATCAGGAACACGACAAGGATGCCCACTCTCACCACTCTTGTTCAACATAGTATTAGAAGTCCTAGCAACAGCAATCAGACAACAAAGAGAAATAAAAGGTATCCAGATTGGCAAGGAAGAAGTCAAACTCTCTCTCTTCGCAGATGACATGACTCTTTATATGGAAAACCCGAACGACTCCACCCCCAAACTACTAGAACTCATACAGCAATTCAGTAATGTAGCAGGATACAAAGTCAATGTCCAGAAATCAGTGGCTTTCTTATACACTAACAATGAAAATACAGAAAGGCAAATTAGAGAATCGATTCCATTTACTATAGCACCAAGAACCATAAGATACCTCGGAATAAACCTAACCAAAGAGGTTAAAGATCTGTACTCGAGGAACTACAGAACACTCCTAAAAGAAATTGAAGAAGACACAAAAAGATGGAAGACCATTCCATGCTCTTGGATGGGAAGAATAAACATCGTTAAAATGTCTATACTGCCCAGAGCAATCTATACTTTTAATGCCATTCCAATCAAAATTCCACCAGTATTTTTCAAAGAGCTGGAGCAAATAATCCTAAAATTTGTATGGAATCAGAAGAGACCCCGAATTGCTAAGGAAATGTTGAAAAACAAAAATAAAACTGGTGGCATCACGTTACCTGATTTCAAGCTTTACTACAAAGCTGTGATCACCAAGACAGCATGGTACTGGCATAAAAACAGACACATGGACCAGTGGAACAGAGTAGAGAGCCCAGATATGGACCCTCAACTCTATGGTCAAATAATCTTTGACAAAACAGGAAAAAATATCCAGTGGAAAAAAGACAGTCTCTTCAATAAATGGTGCTGGGAAAACTGGACAGTTGCATGTAGAAGAATGAAACTTGACCATTCTCTTACACCGTACACAAAGAAAAACTCGAAATGGATAAAAGACCTCAACGTGAGACAGGAATCCATCAGAATCCTCGAGGAGAACATAGGGAGTAACCTCTTTGATATCAGCCACAGCAACTTCTTTCAAGGTATGTCTCCAAAGGCGAAGGAAACAAAGGCAAAGATGAACTTCTGGGACTTCATCAAGATAAAAAGCTTCTGCACAGCAAAAGAAACAGTCATCAAAACAAAGAGGCAACCCACGGAATGGGAGAAGATATTTGCAAATGACAGTACAGATAAAAGGTTGATATCCAGGATCTATAAAGAACTCCTCAAACTCAACACACACAAAACAGATAATCATATTAAAAAATGGGCAGAAGATATGAACAGACACTTCTCCAAGGAAGACATACAAATGGCTACCAGACACATGAAAAAATGTTCATCATCACTAGCCATCAGGGAGATTATAATCAAAACCACATTGAGATACCACCTTACACCGGTTAGAATGGCCAAAATTAGCAAGACAGGAAACAACGTGTGTTGGAGAGGATGTGGAGAAAGGGGAACCCTCTTACACTGTTGGTGGGAATGCAAACTGGTGCAGCCACTTTGGAGAACAGTGTGGAGATTCCTCAGGAAATTAAAAATAGATCTTCCCTATGACCCTGCAATTGCACTGCTGGGTATTTACCCCAAAGATACAGATGTAGTGAAAAGAAGGGCCATCTGTACCCCAATGTTTATAGCAGCAATGGCCACGGTCGCCAAACTGTGGAAAGAACCAAGATGCCCTTCAACGGATGAATGGATAAGGAAGATGTGGTCCATATACACTATGGAGTATGATGCCTCCATCAGAAAGGACGAATACCCAACCTTTGTAGCAACATGGACAGGACTGGAAGAGATTATGCTGAGTGAAATAAGTCAAACAGAGAATGTCAAGTATCATATGGTTTCACTTATTGGTGGAGCATAACAAATAATATAGAGGACAAGGGTAGATGGAGAGGAGAAGGGAGTTGAGGGAAATTGGAAGGGGAGGTGAACCATGAGAGACTATGGACTCTGAAAAACAACCTGAGGGTTTTGAAGGGGCGGGGTGGGAGGGTGGGGGAACCAGGTGGTGGGTATTAGGGAGGGCACAGATTGCATGGAGCACTGGGTGTGGTGAAAAAACAATGAATACTGTTACGCTGAAAATAAATAAAAAATTAAAAAAAAAAGAAAACTATTAATCAAGATAAAGAGTCATATTGATATGAATACATTAATAGTAGGAGATCTTAACACGCCTCTCTCAGAAATAGACAGATCATCGAAGCAGAAAATCAATAAAGAAATAAGAGCATTGAATGATACATTGGACCAGATGGACCTCATAGATATATACAGAACATTCCACCCTAAACCAACAGAATACTCATTCTTCTCAAGTGCACATGGAACCTTCTCCAGAATAGACCACATACTGGGTCACAAATCAGGGCTCAACCGATACCAAACGACTGAGATTATTCCCTGCATATTCTCAGATCACAATGCTTTGAAACTGGAGCTCAATCACAAGGAAAAGTTCAGAAGGAACTCAAACACCTGGAAGCTAAAGACCACCTTGCTTAAGAATGCTTGGATCAACCAGGAGATCAAAGAAGAACTTAAACAATTTATGGAAACCAATGAGAACGAAGACACTTCACTCCAAAACCTATGGGATACAGCAAAGGCGGTCCTAAGGGGGAAATTCATAGCCATCCAAACCTCCCTCAAAAAAATTGAAAAATCCAGAATACACCAGCTGTCTCTACACCTTAAAGAACTGGAGAATCAACAACAAATCAAACCAACTCCACACGTAAGAAGGAAAATAATCAAGATTAGAGCAGAGATCAACGAGGTAGAAACCAGAGATACAGTAGAACGTATCAACGAAACTAGAAGCTGGTTTTTTGAAAGAATCAATAAGATCGATAAACCATTGGCCACACTAATCCAAAAGAAAAGAGAGAAAGCCCAAATTAATAAAATTAAGAATGAAAAGGGAGAGATCACAACTAACACCAAGGAAGTAGAAACAATCATCAGAAGCTATTATCAACAGTTATATGCCAATAAGCTAAGCAACCTAGATGAAATGGATGCATTCCTGGAAAACTATAAACTCCCAAAATTGAACCAGGAAGAAATTGACAACCTGAACGGACCGATATCTAGTAACGAGATTGAAGCAGTGATCAAAAACCTCCCAAAAAACAAGAGCCCAGGACCTGACGGATTCCCTGGGGAATTCTATCAAACTTTCAAAGAAGAAATAATACCTATTCTCCTGAAGCTGTTTCCAAAAATTGAAGCAGAAGGAAAACTTCCAGACTCTTTTTATGAAGCCAGCATCACCCTGATCCCCAAACCAGGCAAAGACCCTACCAAAAAGGAGAATTTCAGACCGATATCACTGATGAATATGGATGCTAAGATTCTCAACAAGATCCTAGCAAACAGGATCCAACAGCACATTAAAAAGATTATCCACCATGACCAGGTGGGATTCATCCCTGGGTTACAAGGATGGTTCAACATTCGCAAATCAATCAATGTGATAGAACAAATCAATAAGAGAAGAGAGAAGAACCACATGATCCTCTCCATTGATGCAGAAAAAGCTTTTGACAAAATCCAGCATCCGTTCCTGATTAAAACGCTTCAAAGTATAGGGATAGAGGGAACATTCCTGAACTTCATCAAATCTATCTATGAAAAACCCACAGCAAATATCATCCTCAATGGGAAAAAGCTTGCAGCCTTCCCATTGAGATCAGGAACACGACAAGGATGCCCACTCTCACCACTCTTGTTCAACATAGTATTAGAAGTCCTAGCAACAGCAATCAGACAACAAAGAGAAATAAAAGGTATCCAGATTGGCAAGGAAGAAGTCAAACTCTCTCTCTTCGCAGATGACATGACTCTTTATATGGAAAACCCGAACGACTCCACCCCCAAACTACTAGAACTCATACAGCAATTCAGTAATGTAGCAGGATACAAAGTCAATGTCCAGAAATCAGTGGCTTTCTTATACACTAACAATGAAAATACAGAAAGGCAAATTAGAGAATCGATTCCATTTACTATAGCACCAAGAACCATAAGATACCTCGGAATAAACCTAACCAAAGAGGTTAAAGATCTGTACTCGAGGAACTACAGAACACTCCTAAAAGAAATTGAAGAAGACACAAAAAGATGGAAGACCATTCCATGCTCTTGGATGGGAAGAATAAACATCGTTAAAATGTCTATACTGCCCAGAGCAATCTATACTTTTAATGCCATTCCAATCAAAATTCCACCAGTATTTTTCAAAGAGCTGGAGCAAATAATCCTAAAATTTGTATGGAATCAGAAGAGACCCCGAATTGCTAAGGAAATGTTGAAAAACAAAAATAAAACTGGTGGCATCACGTTACCTGATTTCAAGCTTTACTACAAAGCTGTGATCACCAAGACAGCATGGTACTGGCATAAAAACAGACACATGGACCAGTGGAACAGAGTAGAGAGCCCAGATATGGACCCTCAACTCTATGGTCAAATAATCTTTGACAAAACAGGAAAAAATATCCAGTGGAAAAAAGACAGTCTCTTCAATAAATGGTGCTGGGAAAACTGGACAGTTGCATGTAGAAGAATGAAACTTGACCATTCTCTTACACCGTACACAAAGAAAAACTCGAAATGGATAAAAGACCTCAACGTGAGACAGGAATCCATCAGAATCCTCGAGGAGAACATAGGGAGTAACCTCTTTGATATCAGCCACAGCAACTTCTTTCAAGGTATGTCTCCAAAGGCGAAGGAAACAAAGGCAAAGATGAACTTCTGGGACTTCATCAAGATAAAAAGCTTCTGCACAGCAAAAGAAACAGTCATCAAAACAAAGAGGCAACCCACGGAATGGGAGAAGATATTTGCAAATGACAGTACAGATAAAAGGTTGATATCCAGGATCTATAAAGAACTCCTCAAACTCAACACACACAAAACAGATAATCATATTAAAAAATGGGCAGAAGATATGAACAGACACTTCTCCAAGGAAGACATACAAATGGCTACCAGACACATGAAAAAATGTTCATCATCACTAGCCATCAGGGAGATTATAATCAAAACCACATTGAGATACCACCTTACACCGGTTAGAATGGCCAAAATTAGCAAGACAGGAAACAACGTGTGTTGGAGAGGATGTGGAGAAAGGGGAACCCTCTTACACTGTTGGTGGGAATGCAAACTGGTGCAGCCACTTTGGAGAACAGTGTGGAGATTCCTCAGGAAATTAAAAATAGATCTTCCCTATGACCCTGCAATTGCACTGCTGGGTATTTACCCCAAAGATACAGATGTAGTGAAAAGAAGGGCCATCTGTACCCCAATGTTTATAGCAGCAATGGCCACGGTCGCCAAACTGTGGAAAGAACCAAGATGCCCTTCAACGGATGAATGGATAAGGAAGATGTGGTCCATATACACTATGGAGTATGATGCCTCCATCAGAAAGGACGAATACCCAACCTTTGTAGCAACATGGACAGGACTGGAAGAGATTATGCTGAGTGAAATAAGTCAAACAGAGAATGTCAAGTATCATATGGTTTCACTTATTGGTGGAGCATAACAAATAATATAGAGGACAAGGGTAGATGGAGAGGAGAAGGGAGTTGAGGGAAATTGGAAGGGGAGGTGAACCATGAGAGACTATGGACTCTGAAAAACAACCTGAGGGTTTTGAAGGGGCGGGGTGGGAGGGTGGGGGAACCAGTTGGTGGGTATTAGGGAGGGCACAGATTGCATGGAGCACTGGGTGTGGTGAAAAAACAATGAATACTGTTACGCTGAAAATAAATAAAAAATTAAAAAAAAAAAGAAAACTATTAATCAAGATAAAGAGTCATATTGATATGAATACATTAATAGTAGGAGATCTTAACACGCCTCTCTCAGAAATAGACAGATCATCGAAGCAGAAAATCAATAAAGAAATAAGAGCATTGAATGATACATTGGACCAGATGGACCTCATAGATATATACAGAACATTCCACCCTAAACCAACAGAATACTCATTCTTCTCAAGTGCACATGGAACCTTCTCCAGAATAGACCACATACTGGGTCACAAATCAGGGCTCAACCGATACCAAACGACTGAGATTATTCCCTGCATATTCTCAGATCACAATGCTTTGAAACTGGAGCTCAATCACAAGGAAAAGTTCAGAAGGAACTCAAACACCTGGAAGCTAAAGACCACCTTGCTTAAGAATGCTTGGATCAACCAGGAGATCAAAGAAGAACTTAAACAATTTATGGAAACCAATGAGAACGAAGACACTTCACTCCAAAACCTATGGGATACAGCAAAGGCGGTCCTAAGGGGGAAATTCATAGCCATCCAAACCTCCCTCAAAAAAATTGAAAAATCCAGAATACACCAGCTGTCTCTACACCTTAAAGAACTGGAGAATCAACAACAAATCAAACCAACTCCACACGTAAGAAGGAAAATAATCAAGATTAGAGCAGAGATCAACGAGGTAGAAACCAGAGATACAGTAGAACGTATCAACGAAACTAGAAGCTGGTTTTTTGAAAGAATCAATAAGATCGATAAACCATTGGCCACACTAATCCAAAAGAAAAGAGAGAAAGCCCAAATTAATAAAATTAAGAATGAAAAGGGAGAGATCACAACTAACACCAAGGAAGTAGAAACAATCATCAGAAGCTATTATCAACAGTTATATGCCAATAAGCTAAGCAACCTAGATGAAATGGATGCATTCCTGGAAAACTATAAACTCCCAAAATTGAACCAGGAAGAAATTGACAACCTGAACGGACCGATATCTAGTAACGAGATTGAAGCAGTGATCAAAAACCTCCCAAAAAACAAGAGCCCAGGACCTGACGGATTCCCTGGGGAATTCTATCAAACTTTCAAAGAAGAAATAATACCTATTCTCCTGAAGCTGTTTCCAAAAATTGAAGCAGAAGGAAAACTTCCAGACTCTTTTTATGAAGCCAGCATCACCCTGATCCCCAAACCAGGCAAAGACCCTACCAAAAAGGAGAATTTCAGACCGATATCACTGATGAATATGGATGCTAAGATTCTCAACAAGATCCTAGCAAACAGGATCCAACAGCACATTAAAAAGATTATCCACCATGACCAGGTGGGATTCATCCCTGTGTTACAAGGATGGTTCAACATTCGCAAATCAATCAATGTGATAGAACAAATCAATAAGAGAAGAGAGAAGAACCACATGATCCTCTCCATTGATGCAGAAAAAGCTTTTGACAAAATCCAGCATCCGTTCCTGATTAAAACGCTTCAAAGTATAGGGATAGAGGGAACATTCCTGAACTTCATCAAATCTATCTATGAAAAACCCACAGCAAATATCATCCTCAATGGGAAAAAGCTTGCAGCCTTCCCATTGAGATCAGGAACACGACAAGGATGCCCACTCTCACCACTCTTGTTCAACATAGTATTAGAAGTCCTAGCAACAGCAATCAGACAACAAAGAGAAATAAAAGGTATCCAGATTGGCAAGGAAGAAGTCAAACTCTCTCTCTTCGCAGATGACATGACTCTTTATATGGAAAACCCAAACGACTCCACCCCCAAACTACTAGAACTCATACAGCAATTCAGTAATGTAGCAGGATACAAAGTCAATGTCCAGAAATCAGTGGCTTTCTTATACACTAACAATGAAAATACAGAAAGGCAAATTAGAGAATCGATTCCATTTACTATAGCACCAAGAACCATAAGATACCTCGGAATAAACCTAACCAAAGAGGTTAAAGATCTGTACTCGAGGAACTACAGAACACTCCTAAAAGAAATTGAAGAAGACACAAAAAGATGAAAGACCATTCCATGCTCTTGGATGGGAAGAATAAACATCGTTAAAATGTCTATACTGCCCAGAGCAATCTATACTTTTAATGCCATTCCAATCAAAATTCCACCAGTATTTTTCAAAGAGCTGGAGCAAATAATCCTAAAATTTGTATGGAATCAGAAGAGACCCCGAATTGCTAAGGAAATGTTGAAAAACAAAAATAAAACTGGTGGCATCACGTTACCTGATTTCAAGCTTTACTACAAAGCTGTGATCACCAAGACAGCATGGTACTGGCATAAAAACAGACACATGGACCAGTGGAACAGAGTAGAGAGCCCAGATATGGACCCTCAACTCTATGGTCAAATAATCTTTGACAAAACAGGAAAAAATATCCAGTGGAAAAAAGACAGTCTCTTCAATAAATGGTGCTGGGAAAACTGGACAGTTGCATGTAGAAGAATGAAACTTGACCATTCTCTTACACCGTACACAAAGAAAAACTCGAAATGGATAAAAGACCTCAACGTGAGACAGGAATCCATCAGAATCCTCGAGGAGAACATAGGGAGTAACCTCTTTGATATCAGCCATAGCAACTTCTTTCAAGATATGTCTCCAAAGGCGAAGGAAATAAAGGCAAAGATGAACTTCTGGGACTTCATCAAGATAAAAAGCTTCTGCACAGCAAAAGAAACAGTCATCAAAACAAAGAGGCAACCCACGGAATGGGAGAAGATATTTGCAAATGACAGTACAGATAAAAGGTTGATATCCAGGATCTATAAAGAACTCCTCAAACTCAACACACACAAAACAGATAATCATATTAAAAAATGGGCAGAAGATATGAACAGACACTTCTCCAAGGAAGACATACAAATGGCTACCAGACACATGAAAAAATGTTCATCATCACTAGCCATCAGGGAGATTATAATCAAAACCACATTGAGATACCACCTTACACCGGTTAGAATGGCCAAAATTAGCAAGACAGGAAACAACGTGTGTTGGAGAGGATGTGGAGAAAGGGGAACCCTCTTACACTGTTGGTGGGAATGCAAACTGGTGCAGCCACTTTGGAGAACAGTGTGGAGATTCCTCAGGAAATTAAAAATAGATCTTCCCTATGACCCTGCAATTGCACTGCTGGGTATTTACCCCCAAGATACAGATGTAGTGAAAAGAAGGGCCATCTGTACCCCAATGTTTATAGCAGCAATGGCCACGGTCGCCAAACTGTGGAAAGAACCAAGATGCCCTTCAACGGATGAATGGATAAGGAAGATGTGGTCCATATACACTATGGAGTATGATGCCTCCATCAGAAAGGACGAATACCCAACCTTTGTAGCAACATGGACAGGACTGGAAGAGATTATGCTGAGTGAAATAAGTCAAACAGAGAATGTCAAGTATCATATGGTTTCACTTATTGGTGGAGCATAACAAATAATATAGAGGACAAGGGTAGATGGAGAGGAGAAGGGAGTTGAGGGAAATTGGAAGGGGAGGTAAACCATGAGAGACTATGGACTCTGAAAAACAACCTGAGGGTTTTGAAGGGGCGGGGTGGGAGGGTGGGGGAACCAGTTGGTGGGTATTAGGGAGGGCACAGATTGCATGGAGCACTGGGTGTGGTGAAAAAACAATGAATACTGTTACGCTGAAAATAAATAAAAAATTAAAAAAAAAAGAAAACTATTAATCAAGATAAAGAGTCATATTGATATGAATACATTAATAGTGGGAGATCTTAACACGCCTCTCTCAGAAATAGACAGATCATCGAAGCAGAAAATCAATAAAGAAATAAGAGCATTGAATGATACATTGGACCAGATGGACCTCATAGATATATACAGAACATTCCACCCTAAACCAACAGAATACTCATTCTTCTCAAGTGCACATGGAACCTTCTCCAGAATAGACCACATACTGGGTCACAAATCAGGGCTCAACCGATACCAAACGACTGAGATTATTCCCTGCATATTCTCAGATCACAATGCTTTGAAACTGGAGCTCAATCACAAGGAAAAGTTCAGAAGGAACTCAAACACCTGGAAGCTAAAGACCACCTTGCTTAAGAATGCTTGGATCAACCAGGAGATCAAAGAAGAACTTAAACAATTTATGGAAACCAATGAGAACGAAGACACTTCACTCCAAAACCTATGGGATACAGCAAAGGCGGTCCTAAGGGGGAAATTCATAGCCATCCAAACCTCCCTCAAAAAAATTGAAAAATCCAGAATACACCAGCTGTCTCTACACCTTAAAGAACTGGAGAATCAACAACAAATCAAACCAACTCCACACGTAAGAAGGAAAATAATCAAGATTAGAGCAGAGATCAACGAGGTAGAAACCAGAGATACAGTAGAACGTATCAACGAAACTAGAAGCTGGTTTTTGGAAAGAATCAGTAAGATCGATAAACCATTGGCCACACTAATCCAAAAGAAAAGAGAGAAAGCCCAAATTAATAAAATTAAGAATGAAAAGGGAGAGATCACAACTAACACCAAGGAAGTAGAAACAATCATCAGAAGCTATTATCAACAGTTATATGCCAATAAGCTAAGCAACCTAGATGAAATGGATGCATTCCTGGAAAACTATAAACTCCCAAAATTGAACCAGGAAGAAATTGACAACCTGAACGGACCGATATCTAGTAACGAGATTGAAGCAGTGATCAAAAACCTCCCAAAAAACAAGAGCCCAGGACCTGACGGATTCCCTGGGGAATTCTATCAAACTTTCAAAGAAGAAATAATACCTATTCTCCTGAAGCTGTTTCCAAAAATTGAAGCAGAAGGAAAACTTCCAGACTCTTTTTATGAAGCCAGCATCACCCTGATCCCCAAACCAGGCAAAGACCCTACCAAAAAGGAGAATTTCAGACCGATATCACTGATGAATATGGATGCTAAGATTCTCAACAAGATCCTAGCAAACAGGATCCAACAGCACATTAAAAAGATTATCCACCATGACCAGGTGGGATTCATCCCTGTGTTACAAGGATGGTTCAACATTCGCAAATCAATCAATGTGATAGAACAAATCAATAAGAGAAGAGAGAAGAACCACATGATCCTCTCCATTGATGCAGAAAAAGCTTTTGACAAAATCCAGCATCCGTTCCTGATTAAAACGCTTCAAAGTATAGGGATAGAGGGAACATTCCTGAACTTCATCAAATCTATCTATGAAAAACCCACAGCAAATATCATCCTCAATGGGAAAAAGCTTGCAGCCTTCCCATTGAGATCAGGAACACGACAAGGATGCCCACTCTCACCACTCTTGTTCAACATAGTATTAGAAGTCCTAGCAACAGCAATCAGACAACAAAGAGAAATAAAAGGTATCCAGATTGGCAAGGAAGAAGTCAAACTCTCTCTCTTCGCAGATGACATGACTCTTTATATGGAAAACCCGAACGACTCCACCCCCAAACTACTAGAACTCATACAGCAATTCAGTAATGTAGCAGGATACAAAGTCAATGTCCAGAAATCAGTGGCTTTCTTATACACTAACAATGAAAATACAGAAAGGCAAATTAGAGAATCGATTTCATTTACTATAGCACCAAGAACCATAAGATACCTCGGAATAAACCTAACCAAAGAGGTTAAAGATCTGTACTCGAGGAACTACAGAACACTCCTAAAAGAAATTGAAGAAGACACAAAAAGATGGAAGACCATTCCATGCTCTTGGATGGGAAGAATAAACATCGTTAAAATGTCTATACTGCCCAGAGCAATCTATACTTTTAATGCCATTCCAATCAAAATTCCACCAGTATTTTTCAAAGAGCTGGAGCAAATAATCCTAAAATTTGTATGGAATCAGAAGAGACCCCGAATTGCTAAGGAAATGTTGAAAAAACAAAAATAAAACTGGTGGCATCACGTTACCTGATTTCAAGCTTTACTACAAAGCTGTGATCACCAAGACAGCATGGTACTGGCATAAAAACAGACACATGGACCAGTGGAACAGAGTGGAGAGCCCAGATATGGACCCTCAACTCTATGGTCAAATAATCTTTGACAAAACAGGAAAAAATATCCAGTGGAAAAAAGACAGTCTCTTCAATAAATGGTGCTGGGAACACTGGACAGTTGCATGTAGAAGAATGAAACTTGACCATTCTCTTACACCGTACACAAAGAAAAACTCGAAATGGATAAAAGACCTCAACGTGAGACAGGAATCCATCAGAATCCTCGAGGAGAACATAGGGAGTAACCTCTTTGATATCAGCCACAGCAACTTCTTTCAAGATATGTCTCCAAAGGCGAAGGAAACAAAGGCAAAGATGAACTTCTGGGACTTCATCAAGATAAAAAGCTTCTGCACAGCAAAAGAAACAGTCATCAAAACAAAGAGGCAACCCACGGAATGGGAGAAGATATTTGCAAATGACAGTACAGATAAAAGGTTGATATCCAGGATCTATAAAGAACTCCTCAAACTCAACACACACAAAACAGATAATCATATTAAAAAATGGGCAGAAGATATGAACAGACACTTCTCCAAGGAAGACATACAAATGGCTACCAGACACATGAAAAAATGTTCATCATCACTAGCCATCAGGGAGATTATAATCAAAACCACATTGAGATACCACCTTACACCGGTTAGAATGGCCAAAATTAGCAAGACAGGAAACAACGTGTGTTGGAGAGGATGTGGAGAAAGGGGAACCCTCTTCCACTGTTGGTGGGAATGCAAACTGGTGCAGCCACTTTGGAGAACAGTGTGGAGATTCCTCAGGAAATTAAAAATAGATCTTCCCTATGACCCTGCAATTGCACTGCTGGGTATTTACCCCCAAGATACAGATGTAGTGAAAAGAAGGGCCATCTGTACCCCAATGTTTATAGCAGCAATGGCCACGGTCGCCAAACTGTGGAAAGAACCAAGATGCCCTTCAACGGATGAATGGATAAGGAAGATGTGGTCCATATACACTATGGAGTATGATGCCTCCATCAGAAAGGACGAATACCCAACCTTTGTAGCAACATGGACAGGACTGGAAGAGATTATGCTGAGTGAAATAAGTCAAACAGAGAATGTCAAGTATCATATGGTTTCACTTATTGGTGGAGCATAACAAATAATATAGAGGACAAGGGTAGATGGAGAGGAGAAGGGAGTTGAGGGAAATTGGAAGGGGAGGTGAACCATGAGAGACTATGGACTCTGAAAAACAACCTGAGGGTTTTGAAGGGGCGGGGTGGGAGGGTGGGGGAACCAGGTGGTGGGTATTAGGGAGGGCACAGATTGCATGGAGCACTGGGTGTGGTGAAAAAACAATGAATACTGTTACGCTGAAAATAAATAAAAAATTAAAAAAAAAAGAAAACTATTAATCAAGATAAAGAGTCATATTGATATGAATACATTAATAGTAGGAGATCTTAACACGCCTCTCTCAGAAATAGACAGATCATCGAAGCAGAAAATCAATAAAGAAATAAGAGCATTGAATGATACATTGGACCAGATGGACCTCATAGATATATACAGAACATTCCACCCTAAACCAACAGAATACTCATTCTTCTCAAGTGCACATGGAACCTTCTCCAGAATAGACCACATACTGGGTCACAAATCAGGGCTCAACCGATACCAAACGACTGAGATTATTCCCTGCATATTCTCAGATCACAATGCTTTGAAACTGGAGCTCAATCACAAGGAAAAGTTCAGAAGGAACTCAAACACCTGGAAGCTAAAGACCACCTTGCTTAAGAATGCTTGGATCAACCAGGAGATCAAAGAAGAACTTAAACAATTTATGGAAACCAATGAGAACGAAGACACTTCACTCCAAAACCTATGGGATACAGCAAAGGCGGTCCTAAGGGGGAAATTCATAGCCATCCAAACCTCCCTCAAAAAAATTGAAAAATCCAGAATACACCAGCTGTCTCTACACCTTAAAGAACTGGAGAATCAACAACAAATCAAACCAACTCCACACGTAAGAAGGAAAATAATCAAGATTAGAGCAGAGATCAACGAGGTAGAAACCAGAGATACAGTAGAACGTATCAACGAAACTAGAAGCTGGTTTTTGGAAAGAATCAGTAAGATCGATAAACCATTGGCCACACTAATCCAAAAGAAAAGAGAGAAAGCCCAAATTAATAAAATTAAGAATGAAAAGGGAGAGATCACAACTAACACCAAGGAAGTAGAAACAATCATCAGAAGCTATTATCAACAGTTATATGCCAATAAGCTAAGCAACCTAGATGAAATGGATGCATTCCTGGAAAACTATAAACTCCCAAAATTGAACCAGGAAGAAATTGACAACCTGAACGGACCGATATCTAGTAACGAGATTGAAGCAGTGATCAAAAACCTCCCAAAAAACAAGAGCCCAGGACCTGACGGATTCCCTGGGGAATTCTATCAAACTTTCAAAGAAGAAATAATACCTATTCTCCTGAAGCTGTTTCAAAAAATTGAAGCAGAAGGAAAACTTCCAGACTCTTTTTATGAAGCCAGCATCACCCTGATCCCCAAACCAGGCAAAGACCCTACCAAAAAGGAGAATTTCAGACCGATATCACTGATGAATATGGATGCTAAGATTCTCAACAAGATCCTAGCAAACAGGATCCAACAGCACATTAAAAAGATTATCCACCATGACCAGGTGGGATTCATCCCTGGGTTACAAGGATGGTTCAACATTCGCAAATCAATCAATGTGATAGAACAAATCAATAAGAGAAGAGAGAAGAACCACATGATCCTCTCCATTGATGCAGAAAAAGCTTTTGACAAAATCCAGCATCCGTTCCTGATTAAAACGCTTCAAAGTATAGGGATAGAGGGAACATTCCTGAACTTCATCAAATCTATCTATGAAAAACCCACAGCAAATATCATCCTCAATGGGAAAAAGCTTGCAGCCTTCCCATTGAGATCAGGAACACGACAAGGATGCCCACTCTCACCACTCTTGTTCAACATAGTATTAGAAGTCCTAGCAACAGCAATCAGACAACAAAGAGAAATAAAAGGTATCCAGATTGGCAAGGAAGAAGTCAAACTCTCTCTCTTCGCAGATGACATGACTCTTTATATGGAAAACCCGAACGACTCCACCCCCAAACTACTAGAACTCATACAGCAATTCAGTAATGTAGCAGGATACAAAGTCAATGTCCAGAAATCAGTGGCTTTCTTATACACTAACAATGAAAATACAGAAAGGCAAATTAGAGAATCGATTCCATTTACTATAGCACCAAGAACCATAAGATACCTCGGAATAAACCTAACCAAAGAGGTTAAAGATCTGTACTCGAGGAACTACAGAACACTCCTAAAAGAAATTGAAGAAGACACAAAAAGATGGAAGACCATTCCATGCTCTTGGATGGGAAGAATAAACATCGTTAAAATGTCTATACTGCCCAGAGCAATCTATACTTTTAATGCCATTCCAATCAAAATTCCACCAGTATTTTTCAAAGAGCTGGAGCAAATAATCCTAAAATTTGTATGGAATCAGAAGAGACCCCGAATTGCTAAGGAAATGTTGAAAAACAAAAATAAAACTGGTGGCATCACGTTACCTGATTTCAAGCTTTACTACAAAGCTGTGATCACCAAGACAGCATGGTACTGGCATAAAAACAGACACATGGACCAGTGGAACAGAGTAGAGAGCCCAGATATGGACCCTCAACTCTATGGTCAAATAATCTTTGACAAAACAGGAAAAAATATCCAGTGGAAAAAAGACAGTCTCTTCAATAAATGGTGCTGGGAAAACTGGACAGTTGCATGTAGAAGAATGAAACTTGACCATTCTCTTACACCGTACACAAAGAAAAACTCGAAATGGATAAAAGACCTCAACGTGAGACAGGAATCCATCAGAATCCTCGAGGAGAACATAGGGAGTAACCTCTTTGATATCAGCCACAGCAACTTCTTTCAAGATATGTCTCCAAAGGCGAAGGAAACAAAGGCAAAGATGAACTTCTGGGACTTCATCAAGATAAAAAGCTTCTGCACAGCAAAAGAAACAGTCATCAAAACAAAGAGGCAACCCACGGAATGGGAGAAGATATTTGCAAATGACAGTACAGATAAAAGGTTGATATCCAGGATCTATAAAGAACTCCTCAAACTCAACACACACAAAACAGATAATCATATTAAAAAATGGGCAGAAGATATGAACAGACACTTCTCCAAGGAAGACATACAAATGGCTACCAGACACATGAAAAAATGTTCATCATCACTAGCCATCAGGGAGATTATAATCAAAACCACATTGAGATACCACCTTACACCGGTTAGAATGGCCAAAATTAGCAAGACAGGAAACAACGTGTGTTGGAGAGGATGTGGAGAAAGGGGAACCCTCTTACACTGTTGGTGGGAATGCAAACTGGTGCAGCCACTTTGGAGAACAGTGTGGAGATTCCTCAGGAAATTAAAAATAGATCTTCCCTATGACCCTGCAATTGCACTGCTGGGTATTTACCCCCAAGATACAGATGTAGTGAAAAGAAGGGCCATCTGTACCCCAATGTTTATAGCAGCAATGGCCACGGTCGCCAAACTGTGGAAAGAACCAAGATGCCCTTCAACGGATGAATGGATAAGGAAGATGTGGTCCATATACACTATGGAGTATGATGCCTCCATCAGAAAGGACGAATACCCAACCTTTGTAGCAACATGGACAGGACTGGAAGAGATTATGCTGAGTGAAATAAGTCAAACAGAGAATGTCAAGTATCATATGGTTTCACTTATTGGTGGAGCATAACAAATAATATAGAGGACAAGGGTAGATGGAGAGGAGAAGGGAGTTGAGGGAAATTGGAAGGGGAGGTGAACCATGAGAGACTATGGACTCTGAAAAACAACCTGAGGGTTTTGAAGGGGCGGGGTGGGAGGGTGGGGGAACCAGGTGGTGGGTATTAGGGAGGGCACAGATTGCATGGAGCACTGGGTGTGGTGAAAAAACAATGAATACTGTTACGCTGAAAATAAATAAAAAATTAAAAAAAAAAGAAAACTATTAATCAAGATAAAGAGTCATATTGATATGAATACATTAATAGTAGGAGATCTTAACACGCCTCTCTCAGAAATAGACAGATCATCGAAGCAGAAAATCAATAAAGAAATAAGAGCATTGAATGATACATTGGACCAGATGGACCTCATAGATATATACAGAACATTCCACCCTAAACCAACAGAATACTCATTCTTCTCAAGTGCACATGGAACCTTCTCCAGAATAGACCACATACTGGGTCACAAATCAGGGCTCAACCGATACCAAACGACTGAGATTATTCCCTGCATATTCTCAGATCACAATGCTTTGAAACTGGAGCTCAATCACAAGGAAAAGTTCAGAAGGAACTCAAACACCTGGAAGCTAAAGACCACCTTGCTTAAGAATGCTTGGATCAACCAGGAGATCAAAGAAGAACTTAAACAATTTATGGAAACCAATGAGAACGAAGACACTTCACTCCAAAACCTATGGGATACAGCAAAGGCGGTCCTAAGGGGGAAATTCATAGCCATCCAAACCTCCCTCAAAAAAATTGAAAAATCCAGAATACACCAGCTGTCTCTACACCTTAAAGAACTGGAGCATCAACAACAAATCAAACCAACTCCACACGTAAGAAGGAAAATAATCAAGATTAGAGCAGAGATCAACGAGGTAGAAACCAGAGATACAGTAGAACGTATCAACGAAACTAGAAGCTGGTTTTTGGAAAGAATCAGTAAGATCGATAAACCATTGGCCACACTAATCCAAAAGAAAAGAGAGAAAGCCCAAATTAATAAAATTAAGAATGAAAAGGGAGAGATCACAACTAACACCAAGGAAGTAGAAACAATCATCAGAAGCTATTATCAACAGTTATATGCCAATAAGCTAAGCAACCTAGATGAAATGGATGCATTCCTGGAAAACTATAAACTCCCAAAATTGAACCAGGAAGAAATTGACAACCTGAACGGACCGATATCTAGTAACGAGATTGAAGCAGTGATCAAAAACCTCCCAAAAAACAAGAGCCCAGGACCTGACGGATTCCCTGGGGAATTCTATCAAACTTTCAAAGAAGAAATAATACCTATTCTCCTGAAGCTGTTTCCAAAAATTGAAGCAGAAGGAAAACTTCCAGACTCTTTTTATGAAGCCAGCATCACCCTGATCCCCAAACCAGGCAAAGACCCTACCAAAAAGGAGAATTTCAGACCGATATCACTGATGAATATGGATGCTAAGATTCTCAACAAGATCCTAGCAAACAGGATCCAACAGCACATTAAAAAGATTATCCACGGGAGAGAGACAAGATGGCGGGGAAGTAGGAGGAGGCGCCTTTTCAACCTGCACCCTAAAGTGAGCTGATTACCTACCAAAGAACTCCGATCACCCATGAAATCAGCCTGAGATCAGAATTATACACGTCTGGATCTCTACGGGGGCCAGAAGACGCCAGTGGGCAGGTAAAGTGGAGTGGGAACGTCGGACTGATATCGGAAGATAAACAAAAGGGGGAGGGAGCCACCAGAGGCGACCGACTGGAAAATAATACCCCAATACGAGAGTGCCCGGCATCTGGGGACCAGCATTAACTTGGAGTCTTGTTGAAAGCACTCAAAAGAGCAAAGACTCGCGCGGGGAAATTGTGGGAATCGGGGCGGATAGGGATAGGGGCTTAAGTCCCCAGACCCAGGGCAGCATCCCCTGGCGCTGAGCCGGAGAGTGCGGCGGAGAAACCTGGTCTTTGTCCCGGAGCCGCCAGTGCGCCCGAGAACGGGTGGAGTCCGGCTCCCGTGAGGGACTGGGAGCCACACCAGACGGCAGAACGCGCACCTTACTGGAGATGCGTGCGTGCCTCAACCTCCCCTGAGAGAGGTGCACGAACGCCCAGCCTGGTGTTCTGGGACCCACGCGGTGATAGACCCACGCGGCGATAGAGCCGATAGAGCTGGAGGCGCCGCGCCCCAAAAAATCCCCCGGGAGAGGTGCGCGCAAGCCCTGAGCTCTCAGCCCCAGCCAGCGGGAAAATCTCAGTGTGCGATTGCTGCTTGGAACCTCTCTGGCGGTCTGGAGCTGCCCAGACAGCCACAGCTGCCTTGGTTTTGCGTACAAGCAGGAGATCCTGCGTCCCCAGGGACCGCGACTCAGAACCTGCTCTGCCAGCGGCCCAGCGGCTGCAGCACCTGCAGGGGAGCAGACTGAGGCTTCTCTCTGAGAGGGAGGTTGGGGTGCAGTTTTCTTTCCTCTAAACCTCCCAAAACCATCAAAAGCTGTCAAGGCGAGAGAAAAGAAGTGAACAAACATAAAAACCTCCAGAGAACAAAAACCTGAAAAAAACGTTTTTCTCAGAGCCCACCCCCTTGAGGGGGTCGGGAGGACTTAACTCAGGGAACATCATTGACTGAAAACCCACGTGGCAGCCCCCTCCCCCAGAAAACAAATCAGGAAAAAAAAAAAAAAAAAGACTACAAGAGAACAGCCACCACTACTTCATAGATACAACTTTTATTTTTAATTCTTTCCCACTATTCTGGTTCATTTTTTTTTCTTTTTTTATATAGATAATTTTTTAACCTATTTACCATCACAGTGAGATGTCCAGTACATCAAATTCCATGATAAACTTCTAACCTGAATTTTTTTGATACATACACATGTGTTTTTCTTTTGCTTTTCTATTTTCTTAATTTTTAAAAAAATTTTTAATTTAGTTTAGTCCAGTTTATTCCTTTTTTATTTTTATTTTCTAATAGTCATATAGAGTTAAACTTCAAGGTAACCCCCTTTCTCCAAGCAATGCTACCCCTATAGGTGAACCAATTTTTAATCCCCCTTTTTCTTAGGAAAGTTGAGTCCTTTAACAAAGATATCAAGATACATCCAGGAAGAATCAAAATAATTTTCAAAAAAAATTGAAATTTGAAAAAAATTTTTTTCAAAAAAAAAGAATCAAAATAATTTTCAAAAAAAATCAAAAAAATTCCTCGCCCACACCGAGAATCTATAACCATGCTCCCATCTTTTTCTTCAGCCAGTGTCTCTGTGTATTTATGTTTGTCTGGATAGTATATAAATCTTATACTTGGGGTTCTTCTTGACGAGGCTCCTCCTTTTTTTTGCTTATATATATATATATTTTCTCTCGTCATATACTTTTATCAGTCTTTTTGTTTGTCTGTTTTTGTTTGTATACGTCATAAACCTTACCCTGGGGCCCATTTGGGCTGAACCTTCACTTTTATCTTCCCTTTTTTTCCTGTCTCTCTCTCTCCCTCTTTTTTCTTTTTCTTTTCTTTTTTCTCTCATTTGGGTGGGGAATCCTGAGTGCTCAGAAGCGTTCCAGGGTGCACCTTGACTGCACCACGGTCAATACACCCAGCTACATCTGTCCAGTCATCTCTCACCAAAATGACTAGGAGGAGGAATCCCCAACAGAAGAAAAATACAGAGGATGGGCCTTCTGCAACAGAGCTAACGGCTATCAACATAGACAATATGTCAGAAAGAGAATTCAGGCTAACAATTATCCAGGCAATAGCTAGGTTGGAGAAAGCTATGGATGACCAAACAGAATTGATTAGGGCAGAATTGAAAGCGACCAGAGAGGAGGTTCATAATGTTAGGGCAGAGCTGAAGGCCACCAGGGATGAGGTTCACAACGCTCTCAATGAGTTCCAATCTAATCTAAATTCTCTAAAAGCTAGGGTAACTGAGACAGAAGATAGAATTAGTGATCTGGAGGACAAACAAATAGAGAGAAAGGATCAGGAGGAAGCCTGGAACAAACAGCTTAGAAGCCACGAAAACAGAATCAGGGAAATAAATGATGCCATGAAACGTTCCAACGTCAGAATTATTGGAATCCCTGAAGGGGAGGAGAAAGAAAGAAGTCTAGAAGATATAGTGGAACAAATTTTTCATGAAAATTTTCCCAACCTTGCGAATGGAACAAGTGTTCATGTACTAGAAGTAGAAAGGTCCCCCCCCAAGATTATAAATTCAAAAAAAACATCCAGGCACCTCATAGTAAAATTGAGGAATCATAATTGTAGATACAATCTCTTGAAAGCCGCTAGGACAAAGAACCTCCTTACATACAGAGGAAAGCCCATCAGAATAACGTCAGACCTGTCCACAGAGACCTGGCAAGCCAGAAAGGGCTGGCAAGATATATTCAGGGCACTAAATGAGAAGAACATGCAGCCAAGAATACTTTATCCAGCAAGACTGACATTCAAAATGGATGGAGAGATAAAGAGTTTCCAAGACCGGCAAGGCTTGAAATACTATGCAACCACCAAGCCGACACTGCAGGAAATATTAAAGGGGGTTCTATAAAAGAGGAAAAATCCTAAGAATAGCATTGAACAGAAATATAGAGACAATCGACAGAAAGAAAGACTTCAAAGATAACACAATGTCAATAAAAACGTATCTCTCAATAATCACTCTCAATGTGAATGGCCTAAATGCGCCCATAAAACGACACAGGGTTGCAGATTGGATAAAACGACAGGACCCATCCATATGTTGTCTACAAGAGACCCATTTTGAACCTAAAGATACACCTAGACTGAAAGTGAAGGGATGGAGAAGCATCTTTCACGCCAATGGGCCTCAAAAGAAGGCCGGGGTAGCGATTCTCATATCAGATAAATTAGATTTTAAACTAAAGACGGTAGTCAGGGATACAGAAGGACACTACATCATTCTTAAAGGGACTATCCACCAAGATGATCTAACAATTGTAAATATCTATGCCCCCAATATGGGAGCAGCCAATTACATAAGAAAACTATTAATCAAGATAAAGAGTCATATTGATATGAATACATTAATAGTAGGAGATCTTAACACGCCTCTCTCAGAAATAGACAGATCATCGAAGCAGAAAATCAATAAAGAAATAAGAGCATTGAATGACACATTGGACCAGATGGACCTCATAGATATATACAGAACATTCCACCCTAAAACAACAGAATACTCATTCTTCTCAAGTGCACATGGAACCTTCTCCAGAATAGACCACATACTGGGTCACAAATCAGGGCTCAACCGATACCAAAAGACTGAGATGATTCCCTGCATATTCTCAGATCACAATGCTTTGAAACTGGAGCTCAATCACAAGGAAAAGTTCAGAAGGAACTCAAATACCTGGAAGCTAAAGACCACCTTGCTTAAGAATGCTTGGATCAACCAGGAGATCAAAGAAGAACTTAAACAATTTATGGAAACCAATGAGAACGAAGACACTTCACTCCAAAACCTATGGGATACAGCAAAGGCGGTCCTAAGGGGGAAATTCATAGCCATCCAAGCCTCCCTCAAAAAAATTGAAAAATCCAGAATACACCAGCTGTCTCTACACCTTAAAGAACTGGAGAATCAACAACAAATCAAACCAACTCCACACGTAAGAAGGGAAATAATCAAGATTAGAGCAGAGATCAACGAGGTAGAAACCAGAGATACAGTAGAACGTATCAACGAAACTAGAAGCTGGTTTTTTGAAAGAATCAATAAGATCGATAAACCATTGGCCACACTAATCCAAAAGAAAAGAGAGAAAGCCCAAATTAATAAAATTAAGAATGAAAAGGGAGAGATCACAACTAACACCAAGGAAGTAGAAACAATCATCAGAAGCTATTATCAACAATTTTATGCCAATAAGCTAAGCAACCTAGATGAAATGGATGCATTCCTGGAAAACTATAAACTCCCAAAATTGAACCAGGAAGAAATTGACAACCTGAACGGACCGATATCTAGTAACGAGATTGAAGCAGTGATCAAAAACCTCCCAAAAAACAAGAGCCCAGGACCTGACGGATTCCCTGGGGAATTCTATCAAACTTTCAAAGAAGAAATAATACCTATTCTCCTGAAGCTGTTTCAAAAAATTGAAGCAGAAGGAAAACTTCCAGACTCTTTTTATGAAGCCAGCATCACCCTGATCCCCAAACCAGGCAAAGACCCTACCAAAAAGGAGAATTTCAGACCGATATCACTGATGAATATGGATGCTAAGATTCTCAACAAGATCCTAGCAAACAGGATCCAACAGCACATTAAAAAGATTATCCACCATGACCAGGTGGGATTCATCCCTGGGTTACAAGGATGGTTCAACATTCGCAAATCAATCAATGTGATAGAACAAATCAATAAGAGAAGAGAGAAGAACCACATGATCCTCTCCATTGATGCAGAAAAAGCTTTTGACAAAATCCAGCATCCGTTCCTGATTAAAACGCTTCAAAGTATAGGGATAGAGGGAACATTCCTGAACTTCATCAAATCTATCTATGAAAAACCCACAGCAAATATCATCCTCAATGGGAAAAAGCTTGCAGCCTTCCCATTGAGATCAGGAACACGACAAGGATGCCCACTCTCACCACTCTTGTTCAACATAGTATTAGAAGTCCTAGCAACAGCAATCAGACAACAAAGAGAAATAAAAGGTATCCAAATTGGCAAGGAAGAAGTCAAACTCTCTCTCTTCGCAGATGACATGATTCTTTATATGGAAAACCCAAAAGACTCCACCTCCAAACTACTAGAACTCATACAGCAATTCAGTAATGTAGCAGGATACAAAGTCAATGTCCAGAAATCAGTGGCTTTCTTATACACTAACAATGAAAATTCAGAAAGGCAAATTAGAGAATCGATTCCATTTACTATAGCACCAAGAACCATAAGATACCTCGGAATAAACCTAACCAAAGAGGTTAAAGATCTGTACTCGAGGAACTACAGAACACTCCTAAAAGAAATTGAAGAAGACACAAAAAGATGGAAGACCATTCCATGCTCTTGGATGGGAAGAATAAACATCGTTAAAATGTCTATACTGCCCAGAGCAATCTATACTTTTAATGCCATTCCAATCAAAATTCCACCAGTATTTTTCAAAGAGCTGGAGCAAATAATACTAAAATTTGTATGGAATCAGAAGAGACCCCGAATTGCTAAGGAAATGTTGAAAAACAAAAATAAAACTGGTGGCATCACGTTACCTGATTTCAAGCTTTACTACAAAGCTGTGATCACCAAGACAGCATGGTACTGGCATAAAAACAGACACATGGACCAGTGGAACAGAGTAGAGAGCCCAGATATGGACCCTCAACTCTATGGTCAAATAATCTTTGACAAAACAGGAAAAAATATCCAGTGGAAAAAAGACAGTCTCTTCAATAAATGGTGCTGGGAAAACTGGACAGCTATATGTAGAAGAATGAAACTTGACCATTCTCTTACACCGTACACAAAGATAAACTCGAAATGGATAAAAGACCTCAACGTGAGACAGGAATCCATCAGAATCCTCGAGGAGAACATAGGGAGTAACCTCTTTGATATCAGCCATAGCAACTTCTTTCAAGATATGTCTCCAAAGGTGAAGGAAATAAAGGCAAAGATGAACTTCTGGGACTTCATCAAGATAAAAAGCTTCTGCACAGCAAAAGAAACAGTCATCAAAACAAAGAGGCAACCCACGGAATGGGAGAAGATATTTGCAAATGACAGTACAGATAAAAGGTTGATATCCAGGATCTATAAAGAACTCCTCAAACTCAACACACACAAAACAGATAATCATATTAAAAAATGGGCAGAAGATATGAACAGACACTTCTCCAATGAAGACATACAAATGGCTACCAGACACATGAAAAAATGTTCATCATCACTAGCCATCAGGGAGATTCAAATCAAAACCACATTGAGATACCACCTTACACCAGTTAGAATGGCCAAAATTAGCAAGACAGGAAACAACGTGTGTTGGAGAGGATGTGGAGAAAGGGGAACCCTCTTACACTGTTGGTGGGAATGCAAACTGGTGCAGCCACTTTGGAGAACAGTGTGGAGATTCCTCAGGAAATTAAAAATAGAGCTTCCCTATGACCCTGCAATTGCACTGCTGGGTATTTACCCCAAAGATACAGATGTAGTGAAAAGAAGGGCCATCTGTACCCCAATGTTTATAGCAGCAATGGCCACGGTCGCCAAACTGTGGAAAGAACCAAGATGCCCTTCAACGGATGAATGGATAAGGAAGATGTGGTCCATATACACTATGGAGTATGATGCCTCCATCAGAAAGGACGAATACCCAACTTTTGTAGCAACATGGACAGGACTGGAAGAGATTATGCTGAGTGAAATAAGTCAAACAGAGAAAGTCAAGTATCATATGGTTTCACTTATTGGTGGAGCATATCAAATAATATAGAGGACAAGGGTAGATGGAGAGGAGAAGGGAGTTGAGGGAAATTGGAAGGGGAGGTGAACCATGAGAGACTATGGACTCTGAAAAACAACCTGAGGGTTTTGAAGGGGCGGGGTGGGAGGGTGGGGGAACCAGGTGGTGGGTATTAGGGAGGGCACAGATTGCATGGAGCACTGGGTGTGGTGAAAAAACAATGAATACTGTTACGCTGAAAATAAATAAAAAATTAAAAAAAAAAAAAAAAAAAAAAAAAAAAAAAGATTATCCACCATGACCAGGTGGGATTCATCCCTGGGTTACAAGGATGGTTCAACATTCGCAAATCAATCAATGTGATAGAACAAATCAATAAGAGAAGAGAGAAGAACCACATGATCCTCTCCATTGATGCAGAAAAAGCTTTTGACAAAATCCAGCATCCGTTCCTGATTAAAACGCTTCAAAGTATAGGGATAGAGGGAACATTCCTGAACTTCATCAAATCTATCTATGAAAAACCCACAGCAAATATCATCCTCAATGGGAAAAAGCTTGCAGCCTTCCCATTGAGATCAGGAACACGACAAGGATGCCCACTCTCACCACTCTTGTTCAACATAGTATTAGAAGTCCTAGCAACAGCAATCAGACAACAAAGAGAAATAAAAGGTATCCAGATTGGCAAGGAAGAAGTCAAACTCTCTCTCTTCGCAGATGACATGATTCTTTATATGGGAAACCCGAACGACTCCACCCCCAAACTACTAGAACTCATACAGCAATTCAGTAATGTAGCAGGATACAAAGTCAATGTCCAGAAATCAGTGGCTTTCTTATACACTAACAATGAAAATACAGAAAGGCAAATTAGAGAATCGATTCCATTTACTATAGCACCAAGAACCATAAGATACCTCGGAATAAACCTAACCAAAGAGGTTAAAGATCTGTACTCGAGGAACTACAGAACACTCCTAAAAGAAATTGAAGAAGACACAAAAAGATGGAAGACCATTCCATGCTCTTGGATGGGAAGAATAAACATCGTTAAAATGTCTATACTGCCCAGAGCAATCTATACTTTTAATGCCATTCCAATCAAAATTCCACCAGTATTTTTCAAAGAGCTGGAGCAAATAATCCTAAAATTTGTATGGAATCAGAAGAGACCCCGAATTGCTAAGGAAATGTTGAAAAACAAAAATAAAACTGGTGGCATCACGTTACCTGATTTCAAGCTTTACTGCAAAGCTGTGATCACCAAGACAGCATGGTACTGGCATAAAAACAGACACATGGACCAGTGGAACAGAGTAGAGAGCCCAGATATGGACCCTCAACTCTATGGTCAAATAATCTTTGACAAAACAGGAAAAAATATCCAGTGGAAAAAAGACAGTCTCTTCAATAAAGGGTGCTGGGAAAACTGGACAGTTGCATGTAGAAGAATGAAACTTGACCATTCTCTTACACCGTACACAAAGATAAACTCGAAATGGATAAAAGACCTCAACGTGAGACAGGAATCCATCAGAATCCTCGAGGAGAACATAGGGAGTAACCTCTTTGATATCAGCCACAGCAACTTCTTTCAAGATATGTCTCCAAAGGCGAAGGAAACAAAGGCAAAGATGAACTTCTGGGACTTCATCAAGATAAAAAGCTTCTGCACAGCAAAAGAAACAGTCATCAAAACAAAGAGGCAACCCACGGAATGGGAGAAGATATTTGCAAATGACAGTACAGATAAAAGGTTGATATCCAGGATCTATAAAGAACTCCTCAAACTCAACACACACAAAACAGATAATCATATTAAAAAATGGGCAGAAGATATGAACAGACACTTCTCCAAGGAAGACATACAAATGGCTACCAGACACATGAAAAAATGTTCATCATCACTAGCCATCAGGGAGATTATAATCAAAACCACATTGAGATACCACCTTACACCGGTTAGAATGGCCAAAATTAGCAAGACAGGAAACAACGTGTGTTGGAGAGGATGTGGAGAAAGGGGAACCCTCTTACACTGTTGGTGGGAATGCAAACTGGTGCAGCCACTTTGGAGAACAGTGTGGAGATTCCTCAGGAAATTAAAAATAGATCTTCCCTATGACCCTGCAATTGCACTGCTGGGTATTTACCCCCAAGATACAGATGTAGTGAAAAGAAGGGCCATCTGTACCCCAATGTTTATAGCAGCAATGGCCACGGTCGCCAAACTGTGGAAAGAACCAAGATGCCCTTCAACGGATGAATGGATAAGGAAGATGTGGTCCATATACACTATGGAGTATGATGCCTCCATCAGAAAGGACGAATACCCAACCTTTGTAGCAACATGGACAGGACTGGAAGAGATTATGCTGAGTGAAATAAGTCAAACAGAGAATGTCAAGTATCATATGGTTTCACTTATTGGTGGAGCATAACAAATAATATAGAGGACAAGGGTAGATGGAGAGGAGAAGGGAGTTGAGGGAAATTGGAAGGGGAGGTGAACCATGAGAGACTATGGACTCTGAAAAACAACCTGAGGGTTTTGAAGGGGCGGGGTGGGAGGGTGGGGGAACCAGGTGGTGGGTATTAGGGAGGGCACAGATTGCATGGAGCACTGGGTGTGGTGAAAAAACAATGAATACTGTTACGCTGAAAATAAATAAAAAATTAAAAAAAAAGAAAACTATTAATCAAGATAAAGAGTCATATTGATATGAATACATTAATAGTAGGAGATCTTAACACGCCTCTCTCAGAAATAGACAGATCATCGAAGCAGAAAATCAATAAAGAAATAAGAGCATTGAATGATACATTGGACCAGATGGACCTCATAGATATATACAGAACATTCCACCCTAAACCAACAGAATACTCATTCTTCTCAAGTGCACATGGAACCTTCTCCAGAATAGACCACATACTGGGTCACAAATCAGGGCTCAACCGATACCAAACGACTGAGATTATTCCCTGCATATTCTCAGATCACAATGCTTTGAAACTGGAGCTCAATCACAAGGAAAAGTTCAGAAGGAACTCAAACACCTGGAAGCTAAAGACCACCTTGCTTAAGAATGCTTGGATCAACCAGGAGATCAAAGAAGAACTTAAACAATTTATGGAAACCAATGAGAACGAAGACACTTCACTCCAAAACCTATGGGATACAGCAAAGGCGGTCCTAAGGGGGAAATTCATAGCCATCCAAACCTCCCTCAAAAAAATTGAAAAATCCAGAATACACCAGCTGTCTCTACACCTTAAAGAACTGGAGAATCAACAACAAATCAAACCAACTCCACACGTAAGAAGGAAAATAATCAAGATTAGAGCAGAGATCAACGAGGTAGAAACCAGAGATACAGTAGAACGTATCAACGAAACTAGAAGCTGGTTTTTGGAAAGAATCAGTAAGATCGATAAACCATTGGCCACACTAATCCAAAAGAAAAGAGAGAAAGCCCAAATTAATAAAATTAAGAATGAAAAGGGAGAGATCACAACTAACACCAAGGAAGTAGAAACAATCATCAGAAGCTATTATCAACAGTTATATGCCAATAAGCTAAGCAACCTAGATGAAATGGATGCATTCCTGGAAAACTATAAACTCCCAAAATTGAACCAGGAAGAAATTGACAACCTGAACGGACCGATATCTAGTAACGAGATTGAAGCAGTGATCAAAAACCTCCCAAAAAACAAGAGCCCAGGACCTGACGGATTCCCTGGGGAATTCTATCAAACTTTCAAAGAAGAAATAATACCTATTCTCCTGAAGCTGTTTCCCAAAATAGAAGCAGAAGGAAAACTTCCAGACTCTTTTTATGAAGCCAGCATCACCCTGATCCCCAAACCAGGCAAAGACCCTACCAAAAAGGAGAATTTCAGACCGATATCACTGATGAATATGGATGCTAAGATTCTCAACAAGATCCTAGCAAACAGGATCCAACAGCACATTAAAAAGATTATCCACCATGACCAGGTGGGATTCATCCCTGGGTTACAAGGATGGTTCAACATTCGCAAATCAATCAATGTGATAGAACAAATCAATAAGAGAAGAGAGAAGAACCACATGATCCTCTCCATTGATGCAGAAAAAGCTTTTGACAAAATCCAGCATCCGTTCCTGATTAAAACGCTTCAAAGTATAGGGATAGAGGGAACATTCCTGAACTTCATCAAATCTATCTATGAAAAACCCACAGCAAATATCATCCTCAATGGGAAAAAGCTTGCAGCCTTCCCATTGAGATCAGGAACACGACAAGGATGCCCACTCTCACCACTCTTGTTCAACATAGTATTAGAAGTCCTAGCAACAGCAATCAGACAACAAAGAGAAATAAAAGGTATCCAGATTGGCAAGGAAGAAGTCAAACTCTCTCTCTTCGCAGATGACATGATTCTTTATATGGAAAACCCGAACGACTCCACCCCCAAACTACTAGAACTCATACAGCAATTCAGTAATGTAGCAGGATACAAAGTCAATGTCCAGAAATCAGTGGCTTTCTTATACACTAACAATGAAAATACAGAAAGGCAAATTAGAGAATCGATTCCATTTACTATAGCACCAAGAACCATAAGATACCTCGGAATAAACCTAACCAAAGAGGTTAAAGATCTGTACTCGAGGAACTACAGAACACTCCTAAAAGAAATTGAAGAAGACACAAAAAGATGGAAGACCATTCCATGCTCTTGGATGGGAAGAATAAACATCGTTAAAATGTCTATACTGCCCAGAGCAATCTATACTTTTAATGCCATTCCAATCAAAATTCCACCAGTATTTTTCAAAGAGCTGGAGCAAATAATCCTAAAATTTGTATGGAATCAGAAGAGACCCCGAATTGCTAAGGAAATGTTGAAAAACAAAAATAAAACTGGTGGCATCACGTTACCTGATTTCAAGCTTTACTGCAAAGCTGTGATCACCAAGACAGCATGGTACTGGCATAAAAACAGACACATGGACCAGTGGAACAGAGTAGAGAGCCCAGATATGGACCCTCAACTCTATGGTCAAATAATCTTTGACAAAACAGGAAAAAATATCCAGTGGAAAAAAGACAGTCTCTTCAATAAATGGTGCTGGGAACACTGGACAGTTGCATGTAGAAGAATGAAACTTGACCATTCTCTTACACCGTACACAAAGATAAACTCGAAATGGATAAAAGACCTCAACGTGAGACAGGAATCCATCAGAATCCTCGAGGAGAACATAGGGAGTAACCTCTTTGATATCAGCCACAGCAACTTCTTTCAAGATATGTCTCCAAAGGCGAAGGAAACAAAGGCAAAGATGAACTTCTGGGACTTCATCAAGATAAAAAGCTTCTGCACAGCAAAAGAAACAGTCATCAAAACAAAGAGGCAACCCACGGAATGGGAGAAGATATTTGCAAATGACAGTACAGATAAAAGGTTGATATCCAGGATCTATAAAGAACTCCTCAAACTCAACACACACAAAACAGATAATCATATTAAAAAATGGGCAGAAGATATGAACAGACACTTCTCCAAGGAAGACATACAAATGGCTACCAGACACATGAAAAAATGTTCATCATCACTAGCCATCAGGGAGATTATAATCAAAACCACATTGAGATACCACCTTAAACCGGTTAGAATGGCCAAAATTAGCAAGACAGGAAACAACGTGTGTTGGAGAGGATGTGGAGAAAGGGGAACCCTCTTACACTGTTGGTGGGAATGCAAACTGGTGCAGCCACTTTGGAGAACAGTGTGGAGATTCCTCAGGAAATTAAAAATAGATCTTCCCTATGACCCTGCAATTGCACTGCTGGGTATTTACCCCCAAGATACAGATGTAGTGAAAAGAAGGGCCATCTGTACCCCAATGTTTATAGCAGCAATGGCCGTGGTCGCCAAACTGTGGAAAGAACCAAGATGCCCTTCAACGGATGAATGGATAAGGAAGATGTGGTCCATATACACTATGGAGTATGATGCCTCCATCAGAAAGGACGAATACCCAACCTTTGTAGCAACATGGACAGGACTGGAAGAGATTATGCTGAGTGAAATAAGTCAAACAGAGAATGTCAAGTATCATATGGTTTCACTTATTGGTGGAGCATAACAAATAATATAGAGGACAAGGGTAGATGGAGAGGAGAAGGGAGTTGAGGGAAATTGGAAGGGGAGGTGAACCATGAGAGACTATGGACTCTGAAAAACAACCTGAGGGTTTTGAAGGGGCGGGGTGGGAGGGTGGGGGAACCAGGTGGTGGGTATTAGGGAGGGCACAGATTGCATGGAGCACTGGGTGTGGTGAAAAAACAATGAATACTGTTACGCTGAAAATAAATAAAAAATTAAAAAAAAAAGAAAACTATTAATCAAGATAAAGAGTCATATTGATATGAATACATTAATAGTAGGAGATCTTAACACGCCTCTCTCAGAAATAGACAGATCATCGAAGCAGAAAATCAATAAAGAAATAAGAGCATTGAATGATACATTGGACCAGATGGACCTCATAGATATATACAGAACATTCCACCCTAAACCAACAGAATACTCATTCTTCTCAAGTGCACATGGAACCTTCTCCAGAATAGACCACATACTGGGTCACAAATCAGGGCTCAACCGATACCAAACGACTGAGATTATTCCCTGCATATTCTCAGATCACAATGCTTTGAAACTGGAGCTCAATCACAAGGAAAAGTTCAGAAGGAACTCAAACACCTGGAAGCTAAAGACCACCTTGCTTAAGAATGCTTGGATCAACCAGGAGATCAAAGAAGAACTTAAACAATTTATGGAAACCAATGAGAACGAAGACACTTCACTCCAAAACCTATGGGATACAGCAAAGGCGGTCCTAAGGGGGAAATTCATAGCCATCCAAACCTCCCTCAAAAAAATTGAAAAATCCAGAATACACCAGCTGTCTCTACACCTTAAAGAACTGGAGAATCAACAACAAATCAAACCAACTCCACACGTAAGAAGGAAAATAATCAAGATTAGAGCAGAGATCAACGAGGTAGAAACCAGAGATACAGTAGAACGTATCAACGAAACTAGAAGCTGGTTTTTTGAAAGAATCAGTAAGATCGATAAACCATTGGCCACACTAATCCAAAAGAAAAGAGAGAAAGCCCAAATTAATAAAATTAAGAATGAAAAGGGAGAGATCACAACTAACACCAAGGAAGTAGAAACAATCATCAGAAGCTATTATCAACAGTTATATGCCAATAAGCTAAGCAACCTAGATGAAATGGATGCATTCCTGGAAAACTATAAACTCCCAAAATTGAACCAGGAAGAAATTGACAACCTGAACGGACCGATATCTAGTAACGAGATTGAAGCAGTGATCAAAAACCTCCCAAAAAACAAGAGCCCAGGACCTGACGGATTCCCTGGGGAATTCTATCAAACTTTCAAAGAAGAAATAATACCTATTCTCCTGAAGCTGTTTCCAAAAATTGAAGCAGAAGGAAAACTTCCAGACTCTTTTTATGAAGCCAGCATCACCCTGATCCCCAAACCAGGCAAAGACCCTACCAAAAAGGAGAATTTCAGACCAATATCACTGATGAATATGGATGCTAAGATTCTCAACAAGATCCTAGCAAACAGGATCCAACAGCACATTAAAAAGATTATCCACCATGACCAGGTAGGATTCATCCCTGGGTTACAAGGATGGTTCAACATTCGCAAATCAATCAATGTGATAGAACAAATCAATAAGAGAAGAGAGAAGAACCACATGATCCTCTCCATTGATGCAGAAAAAGCTTTTGACAAAATCCAGCATCCGTTCCTGATTAAAACGCTTCAAAGTATAGGGATAGAGGGAACATTCCTGAACTTCATCAAATCTATCTATGAAAAACCCACAGCAAATATCATCCTCAATGGGAAAAAGCTTGCAGCCTTCCCATTGAGATCAGGAACACGACAAGGATGCCCACTCTCACCACTCTTGTTCAACATAGTATTAGAAGTCCTAGCAACAGCAATCAGACAACAAAGAGAAATAAAAGGTATCCAGATTGGCAAGGAAGAAGTCAAACTCTCTCTCTTCGCAGATGACATGACTCTTTATATGGAAAACCCGAACGACTCCACCCCCAAACTACTAGAACTCATACAGCAATTCAGTAATGTAGCAGGATACAAAGTCAATGTCCAGAAATCAGTGGCTTTCTTATACACTAACAATGAAAATACAGAAAGGCAAATTAGAGAATCGATTCCATTTACTATAGCACCAAGAACCATAAGATACCTCGGAATAAACCTAACCAAAGAGGTTAAAGATCTGTACTCGAGGAACTACAGAACACTCCTAAAAGAAATTGAAGAAGACACAAAAAGATGGAAGACCATTCCATGCTCTTGGATGGGAAGAATAAACATCGTTAAAATGTCTATACTGCCCAGAGCAATCTATACTTTTAATGCCATTCCAATCAAAATTCCACCAGTATTTTTCAAAGAGCTGGAGCAAATAATCCTAAAATTTGTATGGAATCAGAAGAGACCCCGAATTGCTAAGGAAATGTTGAAGAACAAAAATAAAACTGGTGGCATCACGTTACCTGATTTCAAGCTTTACTACAAAGCTGTGATCACCAAGACAGCATGGTACTGGCATAAAAACAGACACATGGACCAGTGGAACAGAGTAGAGAGCCCAGATATGGACCCTCAACTCTATGGTCAAATAATCTTTGACAAAACAGGAAAAAATATCCAGTGGAAAAAAGACAGTCTCTTCAATAAATGGTGCTGGGAAAACTGGACAGCTATATGTAGAAGAATGAAACTTGACCATTCTCTTACACCGTACACAAAGATAAACTCGAAATGGATAAAAGACCTCAACGTGAGACAGGAATCCATCAGAATCCTCGAGGAGAACATAGGGAGTAACCTCTTTGATATCAGCCACAGCAACTTCTTTCAAGATATGTCTCCAAAGGCGAAGGAAACAAAGGCAAAGATGAACTTCTGGGACTTCATCAAGATAAAAAGCTTCTGCACAGCAAAAGAAACAGTCATCAAAACAAAGAGGCAACCCACGGAATGGGAGAAGATATTTGCAAATGACAGTACAGATAAAAGGTTGATATCCAGGATCTATAAAGAACTCCTCAAACACAACACACACAAAACAGATAATCATATTAAAAAATGGGCAGAAGATATGAACAGACACTTCTCCAAGGAAGACATACAAATGGCTACCAGACACATGAAAAAATGTTCATCATCACTAGCCATCAGGGAGATTCAAATCAAAACCACATTGAGATACCACCTTACACCAGTTAGAATGGCCAAAATTAGCAAGACAGGAAACAACGTGTGTTGGAGAGGATGTGGAGAAAGGGGAACCCTCTTACACTGTTGGTGGGAATGCAAACTGGTGCAGCCACTTTGGAGAACAGTGTGGAGATTCCTCAGGAAATTAAAAATAGATCTTCCCTATGACCCTGCAATTGCACTGCTGGGAATTTACCCCAAAGATACAGATGTAGTGAAAAGAAGGGCCATCTGTACCCCAATGTTTATAGCAGCAATGGCCACGGTCGCCAAACTGTGGAAAGAACCAAGATGCCCTTCAACGGATGAATGGATAAGGAAGATGTGGTCCATATACACTATGGAGTATGATGCCTCCATCAGAAAGGACGAATACCCAACCTTTGTAGCAACATGGACAGGACTGGAAGAGATTATGTTGAGTGAAATAAGTCAAACAGAGAATGTCAAGTATCATATGGTTTCACTTATTGGTGGAGCATAACAAATAATATAGAGGACAAGGGTAGATGGAGAGGAGAAGGGAGTTGAGGGAAATTGGAAGGGGAGGTGAACCATGAGAGACTATGGACTCTGAAAAACAACCTGAGGGTTTTGAAGGGGCGGGGTGGGAGGGTGGGGGAACCAGGTGGTGGGTATTAGGGAGGGCACAGATTGCATGGAGCACTGGGTGTGGTGAAAAAACAATGAATACTGTTACGCTGAAAATAAATAAAAAAATAAAAAAAAAGAAAACTATTAATCAAGATAAAGAGTCATATTGATATGAATATATTAATAGTAGGAGATCTTAACACGCCTCTCTCAGAAATAGACAGATCATCGAAGCAGAAAATCAATAAAGAAATAAGAGCATTGAATGATACATTGGACCAGATGGACCTCATAGATATATACAGAACATTCCACCCTAAACCAACAGAATACTCATTCTTCTCAAGTGCACATGGAACCTTCTCCAGAATAGACCACATACTGGGTCACAAATCAGGGCTCAACCGATACCAAACGACTGAGATTATTCCTTGCATATTCTCAGATCACAATGCTTTGAAACTGGAGCTCAATCACAAGGAAAAGTTCAGAAGGAACTCAAACACCTGGAGGCTAAAGACCACCTTGCTTAAGAATGCTTGGATCAACCAGGAGATCAAAGAAGAACTTAAACAATTTATGGAAACCAATGAGAACGAAGACACTTCACTCCAAAACCTATGGGATACAGCAAAGGCGGTCCTAAGGGGGAAATTCATAGCCATCCAAACCTCCCTCAAAAAAATTGAAAAATCCAGAATACACCAGCTGTCTCTACACCTTAAAGAACTGGAGCATCAACAACAAATCAAACCAACTCCACACGTAAGAAGGAAAATAATCAAGATTAGAGCAGAGATCAACGAGGTAGAAACCAGAGATACAGTAGAACGTATCAACGAAACTAGAAGCTGGTTTTTGGAAAGAATCAATAAGATCGATAAACCATTGGCCACACTAATCCAAAAGAAAAGAGAGAAAGCCCAAATTAATAAAATTAAGAATGAAAAGGGAGAGATCACAACTAACACCAAGGAAGTAGAAACAATCATCAGAAGCTATTATCAACAGTTATATGCCAATAAGCTAAGCAACCTAGATGAAATGGATGCATTCCTGGAAAACTATAAACTCCCAAAATTGAACCAGGAAGAAATTGACAACCTGAACGGACCGATATCTAGTAACGAGATTGAAGCAGTGATCAAAAACCTCCCAAAAAACAAGAGCCCAGGACCTGACGGATTCCCTGGGGAATTCTATCAAACTTTCAAAGAAGAAATAATACCTATTCTCCTGAAGCTGTTTCAAAAAATTGAAGCAGAAGGAAAACTTCCAGACTCTTTTTATGAAGCCAGCATCACCCTGATCCCCAAACCAGGCAAAGACCCTACCAAAAAGGAGAATTTCAGACCGATATCACTGATGAATATGGATGCTAAGATTCTCAACAAGATCCTAGCAAACAGGATCCAACAGCACATTAAAAAGATTATCCACCATGACCAGGTGGGATTCATCCCTGGGTTACAAGGATGGTTCAACATTCGCAAATCAATCAATGTGATAGAACAAATCAATAAGAGAAGAGAGAAGAACCACATGATCCTCTCCATTGATGCAGAAAAAGCTTTTGACAAAATCCAGCATCCGTTCCTGATTAAAACGCTTCAAAGTATAGGGATAGAGGGAACATTCCTGAACTTCATCAAATCTATCTATGAAAAACCCACAGCAAATATCATCCTCAATGGGAAAAAGCTTGCAGCCTTCCCATTGAGATCAGGAACACGACAAGGATGCCCACTCTCACCACTCTTGTTCAACATAGTATTAGAAGTCCTAGCAACAGCAATCAGACAACAAAGAGAAATAAAAGGTATCCAGATTGGCAAGGAAGAAGTCAAACTCTCTCTCTTCGCAGATGACATGACTCTTTATATGGAAAACCCGAACGACTCCACCCCCAAACTACTAGAACTCATACAGCAATTCAGTAATGTAGCAGGATACAAAGTCAATGTCCAGAAATCAGTGGCTTTCTTATACACTAACAATGAAAATACAGAAAGGCAAATTAGAGAATCGATTCCATTTACTATAGCACCAAGAACCATAAGATACCTCGGAATAAACCTAACCAAAGAGGTTAAAGATCTGTACTCGAGGAACTACAGAACACTCCTAAAAGAAATTGAAGAAGACACAAAAAGATGGAAGACCATTCCATGCTCTTGGATGGGAAGAATAAACATCGTTAAAATGTCTATACTGCCCAGAGCAATCTATACTTTTAATGCCATTCCAATCAAAATTCCACCAGTATTTTTCAAAGAGCTGGAGCAAATAATACTAAAAATGTATGGAATCAGAAGAGACCCCGAATTGCTAAGGAAATGTTGAAAAACAAAAATAAAACTGGTGGCATCACGTTACCTGATTTCAAGCTTTACTACAAAGCTGTGATCACCAAGACAGCATGGTACTGGCATAAAAACAGACACATGGACCAGTGGAACAGAGTAGAGAGCCCAGATATGGACCCTCAACTCTATGGTCAAATAATCTTTGACAAAACAGGAAAAAATATCCAGTGGAAAAAAGACAGTCTCTTCAATAAATGGTGCTGGGAAAACTGGACAGCTATATGTAGAAGAATGAAACTTGACCATTCTCTTACACCGTACACAAAGATAAACTCGAAATGGATAAAAGACCTCAATGTGAGACAGGAATCCATCAGAATCCTCGAAAAGAACATAGGGAGTAACCTCTTTGATATCAGCCACAGCAACTTCTTTCAAGATATGTCTCCAAAGGCGAAGGAAACAAAGGCAAAGATGAACTTCTGGGACTTCATCAAGATAAAAAGCTTCTGCACAGCAAAAGAAACAGTCATCAAAACAAAGAGGCAACCCACGGAATGGGAGAAGATATTTGCAAATGACAGTACAGACAAAAGGTTGATATCCAGGATCTATAAAGAACTCCTCAAACTCAACACACACAAAACAGATAATCATATCAAAAAATGGGCAGAAGATATGAACAGACACTTCTCCAAGGAAGACATACAAATGGCTACCAGACACATGAAAAAATGTTCATCATCACTAGCCATCAGGGAGATTATAATCAAAACCACATTGAGATACCACCTTACACCGGTTAGAATGGCCAAAATTAGCAAGACAGGAAACAACGTGTGTTGGAGAGGATGTGGAGAAAGGGGAACCCTCTTACACTGTTGGTGGGAATGCAAACTGGTGCAGCCACTTTGGAGAACAGTGTGGAGATTCCTCAGGAAATTAAAAATAGATCTTCCCTATGACCCTGCAATTGCACTGCTGGGTATTTACCCCCAAGATACAGATGTGGTGAAAAGAAGGGCCATCTGTACCCCAATGTTTATAGCAGCAATGGCCACGGTCGCCAAACTGTGGAAAGAACCAAGATGCCCTTCAACGGATGAATGGATAAGGAAGATGTGGTCCATATACACTATGGAGTATGATGCCTCCATCAGAAAGGACGAATACCCAACCTTTGTAGCAACATGGACAGGACTGGAAGAGATTATGTTGAGTGAAATAAGTCAAACAGAGAATGTCAAGTATCATATGGTTTCACTTATTGGTGGAGCATAACAAATAATATAGAGGACAAGGGTAGATGGAGAGGAGAAGGGAGTTGAGGGAAATTGGAAGGGGAGGTGAACCATGAGAGACTATGGACTCTGAAAAACAACCTGAGGGTTTTGAAGGGGCGGGGTGGGAGGGTGGGGGAACCAGTTGGTGGGTATTAGGGAGGGCACAGATTGCATGGAGCACTGGGTGTGGTGAAAAAACAATGAATACTGTTACGCTGAAAATAAATAAAAAATTTAAAAAAAAAGAAATCTATTAATCAAGATAAAGAGTCATATTGATATGAATACATTAATAGTAGGAGATCTTAACACGCCTCTCTCAGAAATAGACAGATCATCGAAGCAGAAAATCAATAAAGAAATAAGAGCATTGAATGATACATTGGACCAGATGGACCTCATAGATATATACAGAACATTCCACCCTAAACCAACAGAATACTCATTCTTCTCAAGTGCACATGGAACCTTCTCCAGAATAGACCACATACTGGGTCACAAATCAGGGCTCAACCGATACCAAACGACTGAGATTATTCCTTGCATATTCTCAGATCACAATGCTTTGAAACTGGAGCTCAATCACAAGGAAAAGTTCAGAAGGAACTCAAACACCTGGAAGCTAAAGACCACCTTGCTTAAGAATGCTTGGATCAACCAGGAGATCAAAGAAGAACTTAAACAATTTATGGAAACCAATGAGAACGAAGACACTTCACTCCAAAACCTATGGGATACAGCAAAGGCGGTCCTAAGGGGGAAATTCATAGCCATCCAAACCTCCCTCAAAAAAATTGAAAAATCCAGAATACACCAGCTGTCTCTACACCTTAAAGAACTGGAGAATCAACAACAAATCAAACCAACTCCACACGTAAGAAGGAAAATAATCAAGATTAGAGCAGAGATCAACGAGGTAGAAACCAGAGATACAGTAGAACGTATCAACGAAACTAGAAGCTGGTTTTTGGAAAGAATCAATAAGATCGATAAACCATTGGCCACACTAATCCAAAAGAAAAGAGAGAAAGCCCAAATTAATAAAATTAAGAATGAAAAGGGAGAGATCACAACTAACACCAAGGAAGTAGAAACAATCATCAGAAGCTATTATCAACAGTTATATGCCAATAAGCTAAGCAACCTAGATGAAATGGATGCATTCCTGGAAAACTATAAACTCCCAAAATTGAACCAGGAAGAAATTGACAACCTGAACGGACCGATATCTAGTAACGAGATTGAAGCAGTGATCAAAAACCTCCCAAAAAACAAGAGCCCAGGACCTGACGGATTCCCTGGGGAATTCTATCAAACTTTCAAAGAAGAAATAATACCTATTCTCCTGAAGCTGTTTCCCAAAATAGAAGCAGAAGGAAAACTTCCAGACTCTTTTTATGAAGCCAGCATCACCCTGATCCCCAAACCAGGCAAAGACCCTACCAAAAAGGAGAATTTCAGACCGATATCACTGATGAATATGGATGCTAAGATTCTCAACAAGATCCTAGCAAACAGGATCCAACAGCACATTAAAAAGATTATCCACCATGACCAGGTGGGATTCATCCCTGGGTTACAAGGATGGTTCAACATTCGCAAATCAATCAATGTGATAGAACAAATCAATAAGAGAAGAGAGAAGAACCACATGATCCTCTCCATTGATGCAGAAAAAGCTTTTGACAAAATCCAGCATCCGTTCCTGATTAAAACGCTTCAAAGTATAGGGATAGAGGGAACATTCCTGAACTTCATCAAATCTATCTATGAAAAACCCACAGCAAATATCATCCTCAATGGGAAAAAGCTTGCAGCCTTCCCATTGAGATCAGGAACACGACAAGGATGCCCACTCTCACCACTCTTGTTCAACATAGTATTAGAAGTCCTAGCAACAGCAATCAGACAACAAAGAGAAATAAAAGGTATCCAGATTGGCAAGGAAGAAGTCAAACTCTCTCTCTTCGCAGATGACATGACTCTTTATATGGAAAACCCGAACGACTCCACCCCCAAACTACTAGAACTCATACAGCAATTCAGTAATGTAGCAGGATACAAAGTCAATGTCCAGAAATCAGTGGCTTTCTTATACACTAACAATGAAAATACAGAAAGGCAAATTAGAGAATCGATTCCATTTACTATAGCACCAAGAACCATAAGATACCTCGGAATAAACCTAACCAAAGAGGTTAAAGATCTGTACTCGAGGAACTACAGAACACTCCTAAAAGAAATTGAAGAAGACACAAAAAGATGGAAGACCATTCCATGCTCTTGGATGGGAAGAATAAACATCGTTAAAATGTCTATACTGCCCAGAGCAATCTATACTTTTAATGCCATTCCAATCAAAATTCCACCAGTATTTTTCAAAGAGCTGGAGCAAATAATACTAAAAATGTATGGAACCAGAAGAGACCCCGAATTGCTAAGGAAATGTTGAAAAACAAAAATAAAACTGGTGGCATCACGTTACCTGATTTCAAGCTTTACTACAAAGCTGTGATCACCAAGACAGCATGGTACTGGCATAAAAACAGACACATGGACCAGTGGAACAGAGTAGAGAGCCCAGATATGGACCCTCAACTCTATGGTCAAATAATCTTTGACAAAACAGGAAAAAATATCCAGTGGAAAAAAGACAGTCTCTTCAATAAATGGTGCTGGGAAAACTGGACAGCTATATGTAGAAGAATGAAACTTGACCATTCTCTTACACCGTACACAAAGATAAACTCGAAATGGATAAAAGACCTCAACGTGAGACAGGAATCCATCAGAATCCTCGAGGAGAAAATAGGGAGTAACCTCTTTGATATCAGCCACAGCAACTTCTTTCAAGATATGTCTCCAAAGGCGAAGGAAACAAAGGCAAAGATGAACTTCTGGGACTTCATCAAGATAAAAAGCTTCTGCACAGCAAAAGAAACAGTCATCCAAACAAAGAGGCAACCCACAGAATGGGAGAAGATATTTGCAAATAACAATACAGACAAAAGGTTGATATCCAGGATCTATAAAGAACTCCTCAAACTCAACACACACAAAACAGATAATCATATTAAAAAATGGGCAGAAGATATGAACAGACACTTCTCCAAGGAAGACATACAAATGGCTACCAGACACATGAAAAAATGTTCATCATCACTAGCCATCAGGGAGATTATAATCAAAACCACATTGAGATACCACCTTACACCGGTTAGAATGGCCAAAATTAGCAAGACAGGAAACAACGTGTGTTGGAGAGGATGTGGAGAAAGGGGAACCCTCTTACACTGTTGGTGGGAATGCAAACTGGTGCAGCCACTTTGGAGAACAGTGTGGAGATTCCTCAGGAAATTAAAAATAGATCTTCCCTATGACCCTGCAATTGCACTGCTGGGTATTTACCCCAAAGATACAGATGTAGTGAAAAGAAGGGCCATCTGTACCCCAATGTTTATAGAAGCAATGGCCACGGTCGCCAAACTGTGGAAAGAACCAAGATGCCCTTCAACGGATGAATGGATAAGGAAGATGTGGTCCATATACACTATGGAGTATGATGCCTCCATCAGAAAGGACGAATACCCAACCTTTGTAGCAACATGGACAGGACTGGAAGAGATTATGTTGAGTGAAATAAGTCAAACAGAGAATGTCTAGTATCATATGGTTTCACTTATTGGTGGAGCATAACAAATAATATAGAGGACAAGGGTAGATGGAGAGGAGAAGGGAGTTGAGGGAAATTGGAAGGGGAGGTGAACCATGAGAGACTATGGACTCTGAAAAACAACCTGAGGGTTTTGAAGGGGCGGGGTGGGAGGGTGGGGGAACCAGTTGGTGGGTATTAGGGAGGGCACAGATTGCATGGAGCACTGGGTGTGGTGAAAAAACAATGAATACTGTTACGCTGAAAATAAATAAAAAATTAAAAAAAAAAAGAAAACTATTAATCAAGATAAAGAGTCATATTGATATGAATACATTAATAGTAGGAGATCTTAACACGCCTCTCTCAGAAATAGACAGATCATCGAAGCAGAAAATCAATAAAGAAATAAGAGCATTGAATGATACATTGGACCAGATGGACCTCATAGATATATACAGAACATTCCACCCTAAACCAACAGAATACTCATTCTTCTCAAGTGCACATGGAACCTTCTCCAGAATAGACCACATACTGGGTCACAAATCAGGGCTCAACCGATACCAAACGACTGAGATTATTCCTTGCATATTCTCAGATCACAATGCTTTGA
Organism: Martes martes; assembly: GCF_963455335.1. Classification (NCBI taxonomy): domain Eukaryota; kingdom Metazoa; phylum Chordata; class Mammalia; order Carnivora; family Mustelidae; genus Martes; species Martes martes. The sequence goes on from NC_137907.1 coordinate 16,644,827, forward strand.
AACTGGAGCTCAATCACAAGGAAAAGTTCAGAAGGAACTCAAACACCTGGAGGCTAAAGACCACCTTGCTTAAGAATGCTTGGATCAACCAGGAGATCAAAGAAGAACTTAAACAATTTTTGGAAACCAATGAGAACGAAGACACTTCACTCCAAAACCTATGGGATACAGCAAAGGCGGTCCTAAGGGGGAAATTCATAGCCATCCAAACCTCCCTCAAAAAAATTGAAAAATCCAGAATACACCAGCTGTCTCTACACCTTAAAGAACTGGAGAATCAACAACAAATCAAACCAACTCCACACGTAAGAAGGAAAATAATCAAGATTAGAGCAGAGATCAACGAGGTAGAAACCAGAGATACAGTAGAACGTATCAACGAAACTAGAAGCTGGTTTTTGGAAAGAATCAATAAGATCGATAAACCATTGGCCACACTAATCCAAAAGAAAAGAGAGAAAGCCCAAATTAATAAAATTAAGAATGAAAAGGGAGAGATCACAACTAACACCAAGGAAGTAGAAACAATCATCAGAAGCTATTATCAACAGTTATATGCCAATAAGCTAAGCAACCTAGATGAAATGGATGCATTCCTGGAAAACTATAAACTCCCAAAATTGAACCAGGAAGAAATTGACAACCTGAACGGACCGATATCTAGTAACGAGATTGAAGCAGTGATCAAAAACCTCCCAAAAAACAAGAGCCCAGGACCTGACGGATTCCCTGGGGAATTCTATCAAACTTTCAAAGAAGAAATAATACCTATTCTCCTGAAGCTGTTTCAAAAAATTGAAGCAGAAGGAAAACTTCCAGACTCTTTTTATGAAGCCACCATCACCCTGATCCCCAAACCAGGCAAAGACCCTACCAAAAAGGAGAATTTCAGACCGATATCACTGATGAATATGGATGCTAAGATTCTCAACAAGATCCTAGCAAACAGGATCCAACAGCACATTAAAAAGATTATCCACCATGACCAGGTGGGATTCATCCCTGGGTTACAAGGATGGTTCAACATTCGCAAATCAATCAATGTGATAGAACAAATCAATAAGAGAAGAGAGAAGAACCACATGATCCTCTCCATTGATGCAGAAAAAGCTTTTGACAAAATCCAGCATCCGTTCCTGATTAAAACGCTTCAAAGTATAGGGATAGAGGGAACATTCCTGAACTTCATCAAATCTATCTATGAAAAACCCACAGCAAATATCATCCTCAATGGGAAAAAGCTTGCAGCCTTCCCATTGAGATCAGGAACACGACAAGGATGCCCACTCTCACCACTCTTGTTCAACATAGTATTAGAAGTCCTAGCAACAGCAATCAGACAACAAAGAGAAATAAAAGGTATCCAGATTGGCAAGGAAGAAGTCAAACTCTCTCTCTTCGCAGATGACATGACTCTTTATATGGAAAACCCGAACGACTCCACCCCCAAACTACTAGAACTCATACAGCAATTCAGTAATGTAGCAGGATACAAAGTCAATGTCCAGAAATCAGTGGCTTTCTTATACACTAACAATGAAAATACAGAAAGGCAAATTAGAGAATCGATTCCATTTACTATAGCACCAAGAACCATAAGATACCTCGGAATAAACCTAACCAAAGAGGTTAAAGATCTGTACTCGAGGAACTACAGAACACTCCTAAAAGAAATTGAAGAAGACACAAAAAGATGGAAGACCATTCCATGCTCTTGGATGGGAAGAATAAACATCGTTAAAATGTCTATACTGCCCAGAGCAATCTATACTTTTAATGCCATTCCAATCAAAATTCCACCAGTATTTTTCAAAGAGCTGGAGCAAATAATACTAAAAATGTATGGAATCAGAAGAGACCCCGAATTGCTAAGGAAATGTTGAAAAACAAAAATAAAACTGGTGGCATCACGTTACCTGATTTCAAGCTTTACTACAAAGCTGTGATCACCAAGACAGCATGGTACTGGCATAAAAACAGACACATGGACCAGTGGAACAGAGTAGAGAGCCCAGATATGGACCCTCAACTCTATGGTCAAATAATCTTTGACAAAACAGGAAAAAATATCCAGTGGAAAAAAGACAGTCTCTTCAATAAATGGTGCTGGGAAAACTGGACAGCTATATGTAGAAGAATGAAACTTGACCATTCTCTTACACCGTACACAAAGATAAACTCGAAATGGATAAAAGACCTCAATGTGAGACAGGAATCCATCAGAATCCTCGAGGAGAACATAGGGAGTAACCTCTTTGATATCAGCCACAGCAACTTCTTTCAAGATATGTCTCCAAAGGCGAAGGAAACAAAGGCAAAGATGAACTTCTGGGACTTCATCAAGATAAAAAGCTTCTGCACAGCAAAAGAAACAGTCATCAAAACAAAGAGGCAACCCACGGAATGGGAGAAGATATTTGCAAATGACAGTACAGACAAAAGGTTGATATCCAGGATCTATAAAGAACTCCTCAAACTCAACACACACAAAACAGATAATCATATCAAAAAATGGGCAGAAGATATGAACAGACACTTCTCCAAGGAAGACATACAAATGGCTACCAGACACATGAAAAAATGTTCATCATCACTAGCCATCAGGGAGATTATAATCAAAACCACATTGAGATACCACCTTACACCGGTTAGAATGGCCAAAATTAGCAAGACAGGAAACAACGTGTGTTGGAGAGGATGTGGAGAAAGGGGAACCCTCTTACACTGTTGGTGGGAATGCAAACTGGTGCAGCCACTTTGGAGAACAGTGTGGAGATTCCTCAGGAAATTAAAAATAGATCTTCCCTATGACCCTGCAATTGCACTGCTGGGTATTTACCCCCAAGATACAGATGTGGTGAAAAGAAGGGCCATCTGTACCCCAATGTTTATAGCAGCAATGGCCACGGTCGCCAAACTGTGGAAAGAACCAAGATGCCCTTCAACGGATGAATGGATAAGGAAGATGTGGTCCATATACACTATGGAGTATGATGCCTCCATCAGAAAGGACGAATACCCAACCTTTGTAGCAACATGGACAGGACTGGAAGAGATTATGTTGAGTGAAATAAGTCAAACAGAGAATGTCAAGTATCATATGGTTTCACTTATTGGTGGAGCATAACAAATAATATAGAGGACAAGGGTAGATGGAGAGGAGAAGGGAGTTGAGGGAAATTGGAAGGGGAGGTGAACCATGAGAGACTATGGACTCTGAAAAACAACCTGAGGGTTTTGAAGGGGCGGGGTGGGAGGGTGGGGGAACCAGTTGGTGGGTATTAGGGAGGGCACAGATTGCATGGAGCACTGGGTGTGGTGAAAAAACAATGAATACTGTTACGCTGAAAATAAATAAAAAATTTAAAAAAAAAGAAATCTATTAATCAAGATAAAGAGTCATATTGATATGAATACATTAATAGTAGGAGATCTTAACACGCCTCTCTCAGAAATAGACAGATCATCGAAGCAGAAAATCAATAAAGAAATAAGAGCATTGAATGATACATTGGACCAGATGGACCTCATAGATATATACAGAACATTCCACCCTAAACCAACAGAATACTCATTCTTCTCAAGTGCACATGGAACCTTCTCCAGAATAGACCACATACTGGGTCACAAATCAGGGCTCAACCGATACCAAACGACTGAGATTATTCCTTGCATATTCTCAGATCACAATGCTTTGAAACTGGAGCTCAATCACAAGGAAAAGTTCAGAAGGAACTCAAACACCTGGAAGCTAAAGACCACCTTGCTTAAGAATGCTTGGATCAACCAGGAGATCAAAGAAGAACTTAAACAATTTATGGAAACCAATGAGAACGAAGACACTTCACTCCAAAACCTATGGGATACAGCAAAGGCGGTCCTAAGGGGGAAATTCATAGCCATCCAAACCTCCCTCAAAAAAATTGAAAAATCCAGAATACACCAGCTGTCTCTACACCTTAAAGAACTGGAGAATCAACAACAAATCAAACCAACTCCACACGTAAGAAGGAAAATAATCAAGATTAGAGCAGAGATCAACGAGGTAGAAACCAGAGATACAGTAGAACGTATCAACGAAACTAGAAGCTGGTTTTTGGAAAGAATCAATAAGATCGATAAACCATTGGCCACACTAATCCAAAAGAAAAGAGAGAAAGCCCAAATTAATAAAATTAAGAATGAAAAGGGAGAGATCACAACTAACACCAAGGAAGTAGAAACAATCATCAGAAGCTATTATCAACAGTTATATGCCAATAAGCTAAGCAACCTAGATGAAATGGATGCATTCCTGGAAAACTATAAACTCCCAAAATTGAACCAGGAAGAAATTGACAACCTGAACGGACCGATATCTAGTAACGAGATTGAAGCAGTGATCAAAAACCTCCCAAAAAACAAGAGCCCAGGACCTGACGGATTCCCTGGGGAATTCTATCAAACTTTCAAAGAAGAAATAATACCTATTCTCCTGAAGCTGTTTCAAAAAATTGAAGCAGAAGGAAAACTTCCAGACTCTTTTTATGAAGCCAGCATCACCCTGATCCCCAAACCAGGCAAAGACCCTACCAAAAAGGAGAATTTCAGACCGATATCACTGATGAATATGGATGCTAAGATTCTCAACAAGATCCTAGCAAACAGGATCCAACAGCACATTAAAAAGATTATCCACCATGACCAGGTGGGATTCATCCCTGGGTTACAAGGATGGTTCAACATTCGCAAATCAATCAATGTGATAGAACAAATCAATAAGAGAAGAGAGAAGAACCACATGATCCTCTCCATTGATGCAGAAAAAGCTTTTGACAAAATCCAGCATCCGTTCCTGATTAAAACGCTTCAAAGTATAGGGATAGAGGGAACATTCCTGAACTTCATCAAATCTATCTATGAAAAACCCACAGCAAATATCATCCTCAATGGGAAAAAGCTTGCAGCCTTCCCATTGAGATCAGGAACACGACAAGGATGCCCACTCTCACCACTCTTGTTCAACATAGTATTAGAAGTCCTAGCAACAGCAATCAGACAACAAAGAGAAATAAAAGGTATCCAGATTGGCAAGGAAGAAGTCAAACTCTCTCTCTTCGCAGATGACATGACTCTTTATATGGAAAACCCGAACGACTCCACCCCCAAACTACTAGAACTCATACAGCAATTCAGTAATGTAGCAGGATACAAAGTCAATGTCCAGAAATCAGTGGCTTTCTTATACACTAACAATGAAAATACAGAAAGGCAAATTAGAGAATCGATTCCATTTACTATAGCACCAAGAACCATAAGATACCTCGGAATAAACCTAACCAAAGAGGTTAAAGATCTGTACTCGAGGAACTACAGAACACTCCTAAAAGAAATTGAAGAAGACACAAAAAGATGGAAGACCATTCCATGCTCTTGGATGGGAAGAATAAACATCGTTAAAATGTCTATACTGCCCAGAGCAATCTATACTTTTAATGCCATTCCAATCAAAATTCCACCAGTATTTTTCAAAGAGCTGGAGCAAATAATACTAAAAATGTATGGAATCAGAAGAGACCCCGAATTGCTAAGGAAATGTTGAAAAACAAAAATAAAACTGGTGGCATCACGTTACCTGATTTCAAGCTTTACTACAAAGCTGTGATCACCAAGACAGCATGGTACTGGCATAAAAACAGACACATGGACCAGTGGAACAGAGTAGAGAGCCCAGATATGGACCCTCAACTCTATGGTCAAATAATCTTTGACAAAACAGGAAAAAATATCCAGTGGAAAAAAGACAGTCTCTTCAATAAATGGTGCTGGGAAAACTGGACAGCTATATGTAGAAGAATGAAACTTGACCATTCTCTTACACCGTACACAAAGATAAACTCGAAATGGATAAAAGACCTCAATGTGAGACAGGAATCCATCAGAATCCTCGAAAAGAACATAGGGAGTAACCTCTTTGATATCAGCCACAGCAACTTCTTTCAAGATATGTCTCCAAAGGCGAAGGAAACAAAGGCAAAGATGAACTTCTGGGACTTCATCAAGATAAAAAGCTTCTGCACAGCAAAAGAAACAGTCATCAAAACAAAGAGGCAACCCACGGAATGGGAGAAGATATTTGCAAATGACAGTACAGACAAAAGGTTGATATCCAGGATCTATAAAGAACTCCTCAAACTCAACACACACAAAACAGATAATCATATCAAAAAATGGGCAGAAGATATGAACAGACACTTCTCCAAGGAAGACATACAAATGGCTACCAGACACATGAAAAAATGTTCATCATCACTAGCCATCAGGGAGATTATAATCAAAACCACATTGAGATACCACCTTACACCGGTTAGAATGGCCAAAATTAGCAAGACAGGAAACAACGTGTGTTGGAGAGGATGTGGAGAAAGGGGAACCCTCTTACACTGTTGGTGGGAATGCAAACTGGTGCAGCCACTTTGGAGAACAGTGTGGAGATTCCTCAGGAAATTAAAAATAGATCTTCCCTATGACCCTGCAATTGCACTGCTGGGTATTTACCCCCAAGATACAGATGTGGTGAAAAGAAGGGCCATCTGTACCCCAATGTTTATAGCAGCAATGGCCACGGTCGCCAAACTGTGGAAAGAACCAAGATGCCCTTCAACGGATGAATGGATAAGGAAGATGTGGTCCATATACACTATGGAGTATGATGCCTCCATCAGAAAGGACGAATACCCAACCTTTGTAGCAACATGGACAGGACTGGAAGAGATTATGTTGAGTGAAATAAGTCAAACAGAGAATGTCAAGTATCATATGGTTTCACTTATTGGTGGAGCATAACAAATAATATAGAGGACAAGGGTAGATGGAGAGGAGAAGGGAGTTGAGGGAAATTGGAAGGGGAGGTGAACCATGAGAGACTATGGACTCTGAAAAACAACCTGAGGGTTTTGAAGGGGCGGGGTGGGAGGGTGGGGGAACCAGTTGGTGGGTATTAGGGAGGGCACAGATTGCATGGAGCACTGGGTGTGGTGAAAAAACAATGAATACTGTTACGCTGAAAATAAATAAAAAATTTAAAAAAAAAGAAAACTATTAATCAAGATAAAGAGTCATATTGATATGAATACATTAATAGTAGGAGATCTTAACACGCCTCTCTCAGAAATAGACAGATCATCGAAGCAGAAAATCAATAAAGAAATAAGAGCATTGAATGATACATTGGACCAGATGGACCTCATAGATATATACAGAACATTCCACCCTAAACCAACAGAATACTCATTCTTCTCAAGTGCACATGGAACCTTCTCCAGAATAGACCACATACTGGGTCACAAATCAGGGCTCAACCGATACCAAACGACTGAGATTATTCCTTGCATATTCTCAGATCACAATGCTTTGAAACTGGAGCTCAATCACAAGGAAAAGTTCAGAAGGAACTCAAACACCTGGAAGCTAAAGACCACCTTGCTTAAGAATGCTTGGATCAACCAGGAGATCAAAGAAGAACTTAAACAATTTATGGAAACCAATGAGAACGAAGACACTTCACTCCAAAACCTATGGGATACAGCAAAGGCGGTCCTAAGGGGGAAATTCATAGCCATCCAAACCTCCCTCAAAAAAATTGAAAAATCCAGAATACACCAGCTGTCTCTACACCTTAAAGAACTGGAGAATCAACAACAAATCAAACCAACTCCACACGTAAGAAGGAAAATAATCAAGATTAGAGCAGAGATCAACGAGGTAGAAACCAGAGATACAGTAGAACGTATCAACGAAACTAGAAGCTGGTTTTTGGAAAGAATCAATAAGATCGATAAACCATTGGCCACACTAATCCAAAAGAAAAGAGAGAAAGCCCAAATTAATAAAATTAAGAATGAAAAGGGAGAGATCACAACTAACACCAAGGAAGTAGAAACAATCATCAGAAGCTATTATCAACAGTTATATGCCAATAAGCTAAGCAACCTAGATGAAATGGATGCATTCCTGGAAAACTATAAACTCCCAAAATTGAACCAGGAAGAAATTGACAACCTGAACGGACCGATATCTAGTAACGAGATTGAAGCAGTGATCAAAAACCTCCCAAAAAACAAGAGCCCAGGACCTGACGGATTCCCTGGGGAATTCTATCAAACTTTCAAAGAAGAAATAATACCTATTCTCCTGAAGCTGTTTCCCAAAATAGAAGCAGAAGGAAAACTTCCAGACTCTTTTTATGAAGCCAGCATCACCCTGATCCCCAAACCAGGCAAAGACCCTACCAAAAAGGAGAATTTCAGACCGATATCACTGATGAATATGGATGCTAAGATTCTCAACAAGATCCTAGCAAACAGGATCCAACAGCACATTAAAAAGATTATCCACCATGACCAGGTGGGATTCATCCCTGGGTTACAAGGATGGTTCAACATTCGCAAATCAATCAATGTGATAGAACAAATCAATAAGAGAAGAGAGAAGAACCACATGATCCTCTCCATTGATGCAGAAAAAGCTTTTGACAAAATCCAGCATCCGTTCCTGATTAAAACGCTTCAAAGTATAGGGATAGAGGGAACATTCCTGAACTTCATCAAATCTATCTATGAAAAACCCACAGCAAATATCATCCTCAATGGGAAAAAGCTTGCAGCCTTCCCATTGAGATCAGGAACACGACAAGGATGCCCACTCTCACCACTCTTGTTCAACATAGTATTAGAAGTCCTAGCAACAGCAATCAGACAACAAAGAGAAATAAAAGGTATCCAGATTGGCAAGGAAGAAGTCAAACTCTCTCTCTTCGCAGATGACATGACTCTTTATATGGAAAACCCGAACGACTCCACCCCCAAACTACTAGAACTCATACAGCAATTCAGTAATGTAGCAGGATACAAAGTCAATGTCCAGAAATCAGTGGCTTTCTTATACACTAACAATGAAAATACAGAAAGGCAAATTAGAGAATCGATTCCATTTACTATAGCACCAAGAACCATAAGATACCTCGGAATAAACCTAACCAAAGAGGTTAAAGATCTGTACTCGAGGAACTACAGAACACTCCTAAAAGAAATTGAAGAAGACACAAAAAGATGGAAGACCATTCCATGCTCTTGGATGGGAAGAATAAACATCGTTAAAATGTCTATACTGCCCAGAGCAATCTATACTTTTAATGCCATTCCAATCAAAATTCCACCAGTATTTTTCAAAGAGCTGGAGCAAATAATACTAAAAATGTATGGAACCAGAAGAGACCCCGAATTGCTAAGGAAATGTTGAAAAACAAAAATAAAACTGGTGGCATCACGTTACCTGATTTCAAGCTTTACTACAAAGCTGTGATCACCAAGACAGCATGGTACTGGCATAAAAACAGACACATGGACCAGTGGAACAGAGTAGAGAGCCCAGATATGGACCCTCAACTCTATGGTCAAATAATCTTTGACAAAACAGGAAAAAATATCCAGTGGAAAAAAGACAGTCTCTTCAATAAATGGTGCTGGGAAAACTGGACAGCTATATGTAGAAGAATGAAACTTGACCATTCTCTTACACCGTACACAAAGATAAACTCGAAATGGATAAAAGACCTCAACGTGAGACAGGAATCCATCAGAATCCTCGAGGAGAAAATAGGGAGTAACCTCTTTGATATCAGCCACAGCAACTTCTTTCAAGATATGTCTCCAAAGGCGAAGGAAACAAAGGCAAAGATGAACTTCTGGGACTTCATCAAGATAAAAAGCTTCTGCACAGCAAAAGAAACAGTCATCCAAACAAAGAGGCAACCCACAGAATGGGAGAAGATATTTGCAAATAACAATACAGACAAAAGGTTGATATCCAGGATCTATAAAGAACTCCTCAAACTCAACACACACAAAACAGATAATCATATTAAAAAATGGGCAGAAGATATGAACAGACACTTCTCCAAGGAAGACATACAAATGGCTACCAGACACATGAAAAAATGTTCATCATCACTAGCCATCAGGGAGATTATAATCAAAACCACATTGAGATACCACCTTACACCGGTTAGAATGGCCAAAATTAGCAAGACAGGAAACAACGTGTGTTGGAGAGGATGTGGAGAAAGGGGAACCCTCTTACACTGTTGGTGGGAATGCAAACTGGTGCAGCCACTTTGGAGAACAGTGTGGAGATTCCTCAGGAAATTAAAAATAGATCTTCCCTATGACCCTGCAATTGCACTGCTGGGTATTTACCCCAAAGATACAGATGTAGTGAAAAGAAGGGCCATCTGTACCCCAATGTTTATAGAAGCAATGGCCACGGTCGCCAAACTGTGGAAAGAACCAAGATGCCCTTCAACGGATGAATGGATAAGGAAGATGTGGTCCATATACACTATGGAGTATGATGCCTCCATCAGAAAGGACGAATACCCAACCTTTGTAGCAACATGGACAGGACTGGAAGAGATTATGTTGAGTGAAATAAGTCAAACAGAGAATGTCTAGTATCATATGGTTTCACTTATTGGTGGAGCATAACAAATAATATAGAGGACAAGGGTAGATGGAGAGGAGAAGGGAGTTGAGGGAAATTGGAAGGGGAGGTGAACCATGAGAGACTATGGACTCTGAAAAACAACCTGAGGGTTTTGAAGGGGCGGGGTGGGAGGGTGGGGGAACCAGTTGGTGGGTATTAGGGAGGGCACAGATTGCATGGAGCACTGGGTGTGGTGAAAAAACAATGAATACTGTTACGCTGAAAATAAATAAAAAATTAAAAAAAAAAAGAAAACTATTAATCAAGATAAAGAGTCATATTGATATGAATACATTAATAGTAGGAGATCTTAACACGCCTCTCTCAGAAATAGACAGATCATCGAAGCAGAAAATCAATAAAGAAATAAGAGCATTGAATGATACATTGGACCAGATGGACCTCATAGATATATACAGAACATTCCACCCTAAACCAACAGAATACTCATTCTTCTCAAGTGCACATGGAACCTTCTCCAGAATAGACCACATACTGGGTCACAAATCAGGGCTCAACCGATACCAAACGACTGAGATTATTCCTTGCATATTCTCAGATCACAATGCTTTGAAACTGGAGCTCAATCACAAGGAAAAGTTCAGAAGGAACTCAAACACCTGGAGGCTAAAGACCACCTTGCTTAAGAATGCTTGGATCAACCAGGAGATCAAAGAAGAACTTAAACAATTTTTGGAAACCAATGAGAACGAAGACACTTCACTCCAAAACCTATGGGATACAGCAAAGGCGGTCCTAAGGGGGAAATTCATAGCCATCCAAACCTCCCTCAAAAAAATTGAAAAATCCAGAATACACCAGCTGTCTCTACACCTTAAAGAACTGGAGAATCAACAACAAATCAAACCAACTCCACACGTAAGAAGGAAAATAATCAAGATTAGAGCAGAGATCAACGAGGTAGAAACCAGAGATACAGTAGAACGTATCAACGAAACTAGAAGCTGGTTTTTGGAAAGAATCAATAAGATCGATAAACCATTGGCCACACTAATCCAAAAGAAAAGAGAGAAAGCCCAAATTAATAAAATTAAGAATGAAAAGGGAGAGATCACAACTAACACCAAGGAAGTAGAAACAATCATCAGAAGCTATTATCAACAGTTATATGCCAATAAGCTAAGCAACCTAGATGAAATGGATGCATTCCTGGAAAACTATAAACTCCCAAAATTGAACCAGGAAGAAATTGACAACCTGAACGGACCGATATCTAGTAACGAGATTGAAGCAGTGATCAAAAACCTCCCAAAAAACAAGAGCCCAGGACCTGACGGATTCCCTGGGGAATTCTATCAAACTTTCAAAGAAGAAATAATACCTATTCTCCTGAAGCTGTTTCAAAAAATTGAAGCAGAAGGAAAACTTCCAGACTCTTTTTATGAAGCCACCATCACCCTGATCCCCAAACCAGGCAAAGACCCTACCAAAAAGGAGAATTTCAGACCGATATCACTGATGAATATGGATGCTAAGATTCTCAACAAGATCCTAGCAAACAGGATCCAACAGCACATTAAAAAGATTATCCACCATGACCAGGTGGGATTCATCCCTGGGTTACAAGGATGGTTCAACATTCGCAAATCAATCAATGTGATAGAACAAATCAATAAGAGAAGAGAGAAGAACCACATGATCCTCTCCATTGATGCAGAAAAAGCTTTTGACAAAATCCAGCATCCGTTCCTGATTAAAACGCTTCAAAGTATAGGGATAGAGGGAACATTCCTGAACTTCATCAAATCTATCTATGAAAAACCCACAGCAAATATCATCCTCAATGGGAAAAAGCTTGCAGCCTTCCCATTGAGATCAGGAACACGACAAGGATGCCCACTCTCACCACTCTTGTTCAACATAGTATTAGAAGTCCTAGCAACAGCAATCAGACAACAAAGAGAAATAAAAGGTATCCAGATTGGCAAGGAAGAAGTCAAACTCTCTCTCTTCGCAGATGACATGACTCTTTATATGGAAAACCCGAACGACTCCACCCCCAAACTACTAGAACTCATACAGCAATTCAGTAATGTAGCAGGATACAAAGTCAATGTCCAGAAATCAGTGGCTTTCTTATACACTAACAATGAAAATACAGAAAGGCAAATTAGAGAATCGATTCCATTTACTATAGCACCAAGAACCATAAGATACCTCGGAATAAACCTAACCAAAGAGGTTAAAGATCTGTACTCGAGGAACTACAGAACACTCCTAAAAGAAATTGAAGAAGACACAAAAAGATGGAAGACCATTCCATGCTCTTGGATGGGAAGAATAAACATCGTTAAAATGTCTATACTGCCCAGAGCAATCTATACTTTTAATGCCATTCCAATCAAAATTCCACCAGTATTTTTCAAAGAGCTGGAGCAAATAATACTAAAAATGTATGGAATCAGAAGAGACCCCGAATTGCTAAGGAAATGTTGAAAAACAAAAATAAAACTGGTGGCATCACGTTACCTGATTTCAAGCTTTACTACAAAGCTGTGATCACCAAGACAGCATGGTACTGGCATAAAAACAGACACATGGACCAGTGGAACAGAGTAGAGAGCCCAGATATGGACCCTCAACTCTATGGTCAAATAATCTTTGACAAAACAGGAAAAAATATCCAGTGGAAAAAAGACAGTCTCTTCAATAAATGGTGCTGGGAAAACTGGACAGCTATATGTAGAAGAATGAAACTTGACCATTCTCTTACACCGTACACAAAGATAAACTCGAAATGGATAAAAGACCTCAATGTGAGACAGGAATCCATCAGAATCCTCGAGGAGAACATAGGGAGTAACCTCTTTGATATCAGCCACAGCAACTTCTTTCAAGATATGTCTCCAAAGGCGAAGGAAACAAAGGCAAAGATGAACTTCTGGGACTTCATCAAGATAAAAAGCTTCTGCACAGCAAAAGAAACAGTCATCAAAACAAAGAGGCAACCCACGGAATGGGAGAAGATATTTGCAAATGACAGTACAGACAAAAGGTTGATATCCAGGATCTATAAAGAACTCCTCAAACTCAACACACACAAAACAGATAATCATATCAAAAAATGGGCAGAAGATATGAACAGACACTTCTCCAAGGAAGACATACAAATGGCTACCAGACACATGAAAAAATGTTCATCATCACTAGCCATCAGGGAGATTATAATCAAAACCACATTGAGATACCACCTTACACCGGTTAGAATGGCCAAAATTAGCAAGACAGGAAACAACGTGTGTTGGAGAGGATGTGGAGAAAGGGGAACCCTCTTACACTGTTGGTGGGAATGCAAACTGGTGCAGCCACTTTGGAGAACAGTGTGGAGATTCCTCAGGAAATTAAAAATAGATCTTCCCTATGACCCTGCAATTGCACTGCTGGGTATTTACCCCCAAGATACAGATGTGGTGAAAAGAAGGGCCATCTGTACCCCAATGTTTATAGCAGCAATGGCCACGGTCGCCAAACTGTGGAAAGAACCAAGATGCCCTTCAACGGATGAATGGATAAGGAAGATGTGGTCCATATACACTATGGAGTATGATGCCTCCATCAGAAAGGACGAATACCCAACCTTTGTAGCAACATGGACAGGACTGGAAGAGATTATGTTGAGTGAAATAAGTCAAACAGAGAATGTCAAGTATCATATGGTTTCACTTATTGGTGGAGCATAACAAATAATATAGAGGACAAGGGTAGATGGAGAGGAGAAGGGAGTTGAGGGAAATTGGAAGGGGAGGTGAACCATGAGAGACTATGGACTCTGAAAAACAACCTGAGGGTTTTGAAGGGGCGGGGTGGGAGGGTGGGGGAACCAGTTGGTGGGTATTAGGGAGGGCACAGATTGCATGGAGCACTGGGTGTGGTGAAAAAACAATGAATACTGTTACGCTGAAAATAAATAAAAAATTTAAAAAAAAAGAAATCTATTAATCAAGATAAAGAGTCATATTGATATGAATACATTAATAGTAGGAGATCTTAACACGCCTCTCTCAGAAATAGACAGATCATCGAAGCAGAAAATCAATAAAGAAATAAGAGCATTGAATGATACATTGGACCAGATGGACCTCATAGATATATACAGAACATTCCACCCTAAACCAACAGAATACTCATTCTTCTCAAGTGCACATGGAACCTTCTCCAGAATAGACCACATACTGGGTCACAAATCAGGGCTCAACCGATACCAAACGACTGAGATTATTCCTTGCATATTCTCAGATCACAATGCTTTGAAACTGGAGCTCAATCACAAGGAAAAGTTCAGAAGGAACTCAAACACCTGGAAGCTAAAGACCACCTTGCTTAAGAATGCTTGGATCAACCAGGAGATCAAAGAAGAACTTAAACAATTTATGGAAACCAATGAGAACGAAGACACTTCACTCCAAAACCTATGGGATACAGCAAAGGCGGTCCTAAGGGGGAAATTCATAGCCATCCAAACCTCCCTCAAAAAAATTGAAAAATCCAGAATACACCAGCTGTCTCTACACCTTAAAGAACTGGAGAATCAACAACAAATCAAACCAACTCCACACGTAAGAAGGAAAATAATCAAGATTAGAGCAGAGATCAACGAGGTAGAAACCAGAGATACAGTAGAACGTATCAACGAAACTAGAAGCTGGTTTTTGGAAAGAATCAATAAGATCGATAAACCATTGGCCACACTAATCCAAAAGAAAAGAGAGAAAGCCCAAATTAATAAAATTAAGAATGAAAAGGGAGAGATCACAACTAACACCAAGGAAGTAGAAACAATCATCAGAAGCTATTATCAACAGTTATATGCCAATAAGCTAAGCAACCTAGATGAAATGGATGCATTCCTGGAAAACTATAAACTCCCAAAATTGAACCAGGAAGAAATTGACAACCTGAACGGACCGATATCTAGTAACGAGATTGAAGCAGTGATCAAAAACCTCCCAAAAAACAAGAGCCCAGGACCTGACGGATTCCCTGGGGAATTCTATCAAACTTTCAAAGAAGAAATAATACCTATTCTCCTGAAGCTGTTTCAAAAAATTGAAGCAGAAGGAAAACTTCCAGACTCTTTTTATGAAGCCAGCATCACCCTGATCCCCAAACCAGGCAAAGACCCTACCAAAAAGGAGAATTTCAGACCGATATCACTGATGAATATGGATGCTAAGATTCTCAACAAGATCCTAGCAAACAGGATCCAACAGCACATTAAAAAGATTATCCACCATGACCAGGTGGGATTCATCCCTGGGTTACAAGGATGGTTCAACATTCGCAAATCAATCAATGTGATAGAACAAATCAATAAGAGAAGAGAGAAGAACCACATGATCCTCTCCATTGATGCAGAAAAAGCTTTTGACAAAATCCAGCATCCGTTCCTGATTAAAACGCTTCAAAGTATAGGGATAGAGGGAACATTCCTGAACTTCATCAAATCTATCTATGAAAAACCCACAGCAAATATCATCCTCAATGGGAAAAAGCTTGCAGCCTTCCCATTGAGATCAGGAACACGACAAGGATGCCCACTCTCACCACTCTTGTTCAACATAGTATTAGAAGTCCTAGCAACAGCAATCAGACAACAAAGAGAAATAAAAGGTATCCAGATTGGCAAGGAAGAAGTCAAACTCTCTCTCTTCGCAGATGACATGACTCTTTATATGGAAAACCCGAACGACTCCACCCCCAAACTACTAGAACTCATACAGCAATTCAGTAATGTAGCAGGATACAAAGTCAATGTCCAGAAATCAGTGGCTTTCTTATACACTAACAATGAAAATACAGAAAGGCAAATTAGAGAATCGATTCCATTTACTATAGCACCAAGAACCATAAGATACCTCGGAATAAACCTAACCAAAGAGGTTAAAGATCTGTACTCGAGGAACTACAGAACACTCCTAAAAGAAATTGAAGAAGACACAAAAAGATGGAAGACCATTCCATGCTCTTGGATGGGAAGAATAAACATCGTTAAAATGTCTATACTGCCCAGAGCAATCTATACTTTTAATGCCATTCCAATCAAAATTCCACCAGTATTTTTCAAAGAGCTGGAGCAAATAATACTAAAAATGTATGGAATCAGAAGAGACCCCGAATTGCTAAGGAAATGTTGAAAAACAAAAATAAAACTGGTGGCATCACGTTACCTGATTTCAAGCTTTACTACAAAGCTGTGATCACCAAGACAGCATGGTACTGGCATAAAAACAGACACATGGACCAGTGGAACAGAGTAGAGAGCCCAGATATGGACCCTCAACTCTATGGTCAAATAATCTTTGACAAAACAGGAAAAAATATCCAGTGGAAAAAAGACAGTCTCTTCAATAAATGGTGCTGGGAAAACTGGACAGCTATATGTAGAAGAATGAAACTTGACCATTCTCTTACACCGTACACAAAGATAAACTCGAAATGGATAAAAGACCTCAACGTGAGACAGGAATCCATCAGAATCCTCGAGGAGAAAATAGGGAGTAACCTCTTTGATATCAGCCACAGCAACTTCTTTCAAGATATGTCTCCAAAGGCGAAGGAAACAAAGGCAAAGATGAACTTCTGGGACTTCATCAAGATAAAAAGCTTCTGCACAGCAAAAGAAACAGTCATCCAAACAAAGAGGCAACCCACAGAATGGGAGAAGATATTTGCAAATAACAATACAGACAAAAGGTTGATATCCAGGATCTATAAAGAACTCCTCAAACTCAACACACACAAAACAGATAATCATATTAAAAAATGGGCAGAAGATATGAACAGACACTTCTCCAAGGAAGACATACAAATGGCTACCAGACACATGAAAAAATGTTCATCATCACTAGCCATCAGGGAGATTATAATCAAAACCACATTGAGATACCACCTTACACCGGTTAGAATGGCCAAAATTAGCAAGACAGGAAACAACGTGTGTTGGAGAGGATGTGGAGAAAGGGGAACCCTCTTCCACTGTTGGTGGGAATGCAAACTGGTGCAGCCACTTTGGAGAACAGTGTGGAGATTCCTCAGGAAATTAAAAATAGATCTTCCCTATGACCCTGCAATTGCACTGCTGGGTATTTACCCCAAAGATACAGATGTAGTGAAAAGAAGGGCCATCTGTACCCCAATGTTTATAGAAGCAATGGCCACGGTCGCCAAACTGTGGAAAGAACCAAGATGCCCTTCAACGGATGAATGGATAAGGAAGATGTGGTCCATATACACTATGGAGTATGATGCCTCCATCAGAAAGGACGAATACCCAACCTTTGTAGCAACATGGACAGGACTGGAAGAGATTATGTTGAGTGAAATAAGTCAAACAGAGAATGTCTAGTATCATATGGTTTCACTTATTGGTGGAGCATAACAAATAATATAGAGGACAAGGGTAGATGGAGAGGAGAAGGGAGTTGAGGGAAATTGGAAGGGGAGGTGAACCATGAGAGACTATGGACTCTGAAAAACAACCTGAGGGTTTTGAAGGGGCGGGGTGGGAGGGTGGGGGAACCAGTTGGTGGGTATTAGGGAGGGCACAGATTGCATGGAGCACTGGGTGTGGTGAAAAAACAATGAATACTGTTACGCTGAAAATAAATAAAAAATTAAAAAAAAAAGAAAACTATTAATCAAGATAAAGAGTCATATTGATATGAATACATTAATAGTAGGAGATCTTAACACGCCTCTCTCAGAAATAGACAGATCAT